>NW_007727524.1:336368-349236 GCF_000696425.1 Galeopterus variegatus
CCCTCTCACTGAACTGGACTGAACCTCAGTTTCCTCATCTGTGAAATGGGAGCTCTAATGCTGATTCCAGATACCTCTAGGGTGTTGGAGGCAACAAGAAGAAATAGTAAATGTGAATGCAATTTGCCAGGTAGAAATGTATTTACATAATTATATATAACTATATGATTAGGTTTCTTAAAACAGGTAGAAAAAATGAAATAAAAACAGTAAATAAAAAGTCTGGTCTATGCTAATTACATACACATATACATGTACATACACATATATATAATGCAAATTTTAAAATCTATATATGCAAAAGCATTAAAAGAATAAAAGTTACTGATAGTTTCACCACCCAGAGAGAACCAAATGAACTTTTCACTGCATTTTCTTACAGTTTTTCTATGTTTAGACTATAAATGCAAATATTTGCACAAGTATTCATATACATTTATGTCATTATTAATGTACGTATTTCTGCAGTATGACATAACTATAGCTATGCTACATAGCACTAGTCAAAGTTATAAGTCATAGTATAGGTACAATATATAATATGGTACAAATTATTTTACAGTTATAGAAATACACTTACAGGTATATAAAAGCAATGCAGATTTACATCATTAAACATATCATTTAAAAATTTAGTACCAATTTTTTTTCTTAATAAAATAGGTAAATCACATGGACTGTTAAAAAATCAGCAGTACAAAAGTAAAGTCTTTCCCCATCTCTACCGTTTTCTCTCCAAAACACAATAGCTCTTCCCATTCATGAGTGGTGACACACTGGACACACTGTCCTGCTCCTTTCTTTTCTCACTTAAAATACACCTTGGAGATCATTCCATGTTGGCAGATATAGATCTGCTTCTTTCTTTTTAATGGCTGCTTGGTATCACACTGCGAAGATATTATGTATTTTATTTAATCTACAAATCTAAGTTTGATTATTTTCCATTAATCACTATCCCAGACAAAGCCACAAAGAGCACATTTTTTGTGTATTTGTGTTAAGTACATCAGGAAACTAAGTTGCTAAAGTGCTAGGTTAAAGACTATGGATTGTGCTAACCTACCATTCACACATATCACAAAAGTATACAAAGTCCTTCTTCCCATTCTCATCCCCATTCACATTTGAATTATGCATTTTCCTTATTATGAACAAGTTGAGAACTTATTTTAAATAGGCATGGGTAACTCTGTTTTCATGAATTGTTCACTAAAGTTTGTTCTTTATTTTTCCATTGGATTGTTTTCTATATTAACAATTTGAAGGAGCTCTTTATGTGTTAAGAAAATTAGTCTGAGACATATCATCTATGTTGCAAAACAGGAATTTTAAATTCATAAAAAGTAAAACATGTCAGGGTCGGCACGTGGCTCACTCGGGAGAGTGTGGTGCTGATGACACCAAGGCCATGGGTTCGGATCCCTATATAGGGATGGCTGGTTGGCTCACTTGGGAGAGTGTGATGCTGACAACACCAAATCAAGGGTTAAGATCTCCTTACCAGTCATCTTTAAAATAAAAAATTTTTAAAAAGTAAAACATGTCGATCCTTACTGTTATGGCTTCTGGATTTTGCATTATGCTTAAATAGGCTTTCCTCATTCCAAGATCACCAGCAAAGAGAAATCACACTGGAGAGCAAGGAGAAGAGCATCATCAGGTAGAGAGGACAATTCATGAAGTCACGAGGAGCCTTCAGAGGACGGAGAGAGGCCCAGGTGTCTGCTGGCATTGGCAGGTGGAGGGGTGACGTGGTGAGAGGCTGAATGGGAGACAGATCGGGGAGAATGATCTGTGGGAAGAAAGAGATATCCGGGAATGGTTTCATTTGGTCAAGGAAGGGATTTCACCTGATGTATACTCTGAACACATCACTGCAGGGTGAGTAAGGGATGGGCGAGTGGCAAGGGAGGAAGCAAAGAGATGTGGAGCCCAGGTGAGCAATGGGTGACGGCTGTATGGGTGGCGAGATCTGGGAGGACTTGTGCACCTGGAACGGGGCCCAAAGGTGAGGAACCTGCCACACACAAGTGCAGGTGGATGGAGATTGAATTTAAGGTAGCAGGAAAAGCCAGAGGTGATGGGCAGCAGGGACCAACAACTCTCTTTTGGACATGACAACCTTGGGGCCCATGAGAAATGCACGTGGAAATATCAAGAAGGCAGGTGTCTATACGAGGGTGTACTTGGAAGAGAAGTGTGCAGGCATATGCTCCTGAAGAAGTTGCTTAGTCCTCCTCAGTCGCTTTCCTCCTCTGTATCATGAAATAGCTTACAGGGAGCTATGTTGTTAAACACCTAGCTTGGGGCCTGGCATAGTTTGGGTGTTGCAGACATGGCTGTATGTCCCCACCTCACCCTCCATCCCATGTCATGTACATGCGTGCAGGTAGGTTGTACTGGTACAGCAAAAACGCGCACGTGGTGAGTGCCAGACCCTCCACCAGGCCCCGAGGATACAGGGTTGAGTGAGGCCTAGTGCTGCTCTCAAGAGCGCAGGGTGCCATGGGGGGGACAGTCAAGCTGTGAGTGGGTGATCAATTGAGTGAAGTCAGCCAGGAGGAGCAAGACGTGCAGGCCGTAAGGCTGTGGGTATGAAAGTGCCAGAGAGTGGGACAGGCAGGGGACAGCGCTCTGCCGGGGGTGCGGACAGACTGGCATGTAGTGACTGGAGAGAGCCAGTGCTGCATTCTACCTTCGTTAAAATGTATTTTATTACCTTTTACTATTTATTTTATTTTATTTTTTAATTTATCAATATACAATGTAGTTGATTTTCATGTTACCAATTCTTCCTCTTCCCCCTTCCTCTCCCCCCACATCAACATCATATCTGTTCACTTATCTTAACAGGTTTTGCTCTCAAGAGCGCAGGGTGCCATGGGGGGGACAGTCAAGCTGTGAGTGGGTGATCAATTGGCTGAAAGCAGCCAGGAGGAGCAAGACATGCAGGCTGTAAGGCTGTGAGTGTGAAAGTGCCAGAGAGTGGGACGGGCAGGGGACAGTGCTCTGCCAGGGGTGCAGACAGACTGGCATGTAGTGACTGGAGAGAGCCAGTGCTGCTTTCTACCTTCGTTAAAATGTATTTTATTACCTTTTACTATTTATTTTATTTTATTTTTTAATTTATCAATATACAATGTAGTTGATTTTCATGTTACCAATTCTTCCTCTTCCCCCCTTCCTCTCCCCCCACATCAACATCATATCTGTTCACTTATCTTAACAGGTTCGAGCAATTATTGTGATTGCTAAAATTTAACCCACAATGTCCTATTTCATGGCTTGCAGAGCATTTTCACACAAATCATTTCTTTCGTTCCTCTGAAGGGCCTACGAGGAAAGCAAATTAGGGATCACTATCCTGCTTCGATAGCTAGGTAAACTGAGGCACACATGGGTGCAGCGACATATGTCATCCATTCTGCCCTCCTTCCAGATGCCATCTCGCCACCCAGGAAATCAACATACATGAAGAAAACACTTAAAAAGACAGGAGAAGGAAAGCCAGAGAAGGAGCACTAGAAATGGCCATTCTGAAAACCAACAAAATAACATGAAAGGAAGTTTTTCTGCCAAATTGCAAAAGGGATTTAGACTTCATTGGCTTCTCTCTGCCATGTGATGTTCTAGGTTCCTGCCCATGGCAGTGACTGTCATGGTAGGATCTGTCACACCTGCAGACTGTCTATCATCAACGAGCTACTTAAACCTCCTCTTATGGCCCAATAAAGTCATGCACAGGAGAAAGTACAATTAAGTGGTAATGACCAGACAGAAGTCTTTGTGGAACACATAAGGGGATGTTACAGGCTCACACCTTGACCTTCTGGTTGCCTGTTATGAGGTTGGTAAAGACAGATCAGCAGATTGTTATGGCTCCTGTAAAGCTTGGGAGTTCTTTTAAAATACTCCAGGTCATCATGTCTCAAGCCCTGACTCTCCCACTCATAAAAACCAGAAAGGTTGGCCACTTGGCCTGGGCCTCATTTTTATCTTCTTCTCCTGATGCACACTTTGAGGAGTTAGGGTATCATTAACAGCAGAGAAACTAAGAAGTTGACTTTGGTTTTGTCCCAAAGTGCATCTGACCTGTTAGCTCTGCAAGAAAGAGCACTCCACCCCAAAACCCCCACCCCACCCCTACCTCCCACCTTCCCTAGCTTGTGTTCCAGTAATCGCCCCTTGACATGATTCCTGATTGAAATTGAGTGTGTGCCTGTGTGTGTGGTTGTGTGTTTGTTTATATGAGTGTGTTTCTATGTATTTATGTGGGCTTGTATGATGTGCATGTGTGTCTTCGTGTGTATGTTTGTGTGTGTGTGTGTGCACATGTGCACAGTTGTGTTGGGAGGGGCAGGTATTGAAGAGAAGGAGCCAAATTAAGAAGTAGAGTGGTAAGTGCTGAGAAATTAAAAATTAGAAATTCCCTGAGGTTTGTCTGGGGCCTCAGAGCCCCAGGAAGCAAACCAGAATGCTCAGTCTTTTTTTCCCCAATAAGTAAGTATTGTCTCCTGCAGGCATGCGCACAACAAGATGGGCTTATGTTCTCTTTGGAAGAAGAGAGAGAGGAAAGACGCAATCAAGTCAAAGAATGAGGCCGTTTGAGTCTGCAGTAAGTGCTAAGAGGCAAATGGTGCCGGGAGATTCAGTCGAGAGTCATTGGGTGGTTGGAACAAATTTGGGTCTCATGGTCCGAGTAGCAGTGAGTGGCATTGGAGGTGGGACCCCAGCAACAACGAAGATGTTGGCAGGTAGAGATCAGAGGCCAGAGTTCCAGGCTGGGGGTGGCCAGCACACAGGCCATAAAGCAAGAACAAGCTTTGAATGTTAATCAGGTTGTATAATTCCTCTAGTTTACGAGGGCACTTTGAAAGTTCATGGGAAGATTAGTATTACCTTTTAATTCTGTTTTTCCATAAACTTCTTGAAGGATCCTCAGTTCTGTCACCTTCCCCAGACTTTGTAAATTCTTTGTTATTGTTGTTTTGCTGATGGTTAGCCTGATCTCTTCTGTGCTGTGGAGAAAGAAAAAGTTCCACAATCAGATATGGCCCATTTGGCAGAGGGGAGCCAGCGACGATCCCAGAGCAGACTGAAGTCAGCACTGTAGTCCGGGAAACTCTGTTTTCACGCCTTTCTCGGAGCACAGCCTAGTGCTAGGCCTGCAGGCAGGACTCTTCAGAGACCTGTTAAATTAAATTCCTGCCTTACGTTGCAAAAGTTCTGGGTTCATTTTGGGCTCTTCTCTCCTGCTTGGCAGAAACAGAACGATCAGCAGTCAGACAGGGAGAGAAGAACTAAGACAAATTAAGAGGGAAGTAATTGCAGGATACGAATGAAGGCAACTTTGACTGACAGAATGGTGTCCTCCCCTGAGCTAGTGCATAGAGAGCCAACCTTGTGTCCCTCAGGGGGTGACATAGCGTTTGGCGGGGAGTCAGCCACCCCTACACCTCACTGGCTGAGGTGCCTGGGCCAAGAGGCTTCGATGCATATCCTGCCTCACCTTCTGATGCTGGGAATACCTGACACTTGAACCAGCATCCTAGCCAGTGTGCGTGAACCCAGACAGTCAGGAGATGGCAGGATGCTGTCTCCTCCTCAGGGTGCAAGGAAGCTCTGGGCACTGTGGTCTGCCCAGGCTCTGCCCTGGGCCTCCCAGCTCAGACAAGGCTCTCCGGAGCAGAATATCACATGAATGGAAACTCCATGGGCTCTCAGAACAGAATGCTCTTGCTGAAAGTTTGAGAAACCCTCTGAAATTGCAAGCAAACACTTGTGTTCATAGACTTGTAAGCCTGGATCGTGGAAGAGAATCTATAGTTTTCAACAAATTCTCAAGGAGTCTGGGGTCTCCTAAACAATAAGCACATCTGTTGACATTGTTGCCTTTCTTAATCAAGGATGTCCCTACCTTCTCTCCTAGAGACCACTCCTCTTCCTTCAAGACCAAGACCCCCTTTATCTGTCCATAAAAACTTTCCTTCAACCCCTCCTTCCTTCTGTGTCATCCCAGGACCTAGCACATAGCTCCCTGCAGTCTGCTATCTTGCAACATAATTGCTTCTTTTCAAGAAAAGAAAGAGGAAGACCAGCTTTCTCCTTAGAGCGTGATCCCTCAAGGACTTCGATGACATCTTATTCCCACTTCCATCTTCAGAGTTCCATACACCTCCTGACACATACTATATGCTTGATAAATATTTCCTTCAATGAATGAATTAAATCCTGCTTCAGTAAAGATGCCATTTAAATGAGCCACGCTGAACTTGCCTGCCCTCATCCTAAGACATCAGGATAGAAGCTGAAATGGGGCCTTAGTATTCAGTCTCCTACAGCCAAAGCCCTCGCTGCCCCTGGAGGAGGCATCTTCATGGCACCTCCCTGGACCACTGTGGGACTTCTTCAGGATGAAGAATGCTATATGCAAATCAAGGAATTGGCATGGCAAGTACGCTCTTTAAAAATCAAACTCCCACTTCTAATTGTTAATTAGAATTAGGATGTTGAGGAGGTCTGTGGGACTTCTTCAGGATGAAGAATGCTATATGCAAATCAAGGAATTGGCATGGCAAGTATGCTCTTTAAAAATCAAACTCCCACTTCTAATTGTTAATTAGAATTAGGATGTTGAGGAGGTAGAAAGAGGTGTCATCTGGGTGAATTGTGCATTGTTAACTGAGTCCTGTTCTAGCAAGATGTAGTTTCCCAACATCCTCGGTGTTTGAGTTGACAAGTCTGGGGGTCATTGGTCTTGTTTATCACCAGCTATGAATATGCCTGTCACCCTTGCCATACTTGCTTGTTTGCTGCGATTCTCCACCCCTTCCTGCTCCCATGTCCAGCCCATCCATGGCTGCTTCAGGAGTGAAATAAATGTCCCCCCACTCTTGGCTTTGGTTTTGGCCATTGGTTTTGCTTTGGCCACTGTTGTGCGGGTGAATGTGACAGAATGCCAGTGCTGAGCCTAGCCCAAGAGACTTCAAATGTTTCTGTCTGTCCTCTTGCTATTTTGCCACTACCAAGAGAAGAACAATACATGGCATGGAAGGGAGAGGAGCAGGCTGTCCAGCCAACCTAGACCTGTGGTAGGAATCAGGACCCCCAGCCAAGCCCCACCCTGGATGAGCTGTAGTGAGTCCAGCCCAGAGCCACAGATGCAGGAACAGTAAATGCTTTCTGCTGTGAACTATGAGGTTTTGTGGGTGCTTGTTACTCAGCATGACTGTGGCAACAACTAACCGATACATCCATGCATTACTTTTTTATTATTATGTAACAAATTACCAAAAATTTAGCAGTTTAAAACTATACGAATCCATTACCCAACATTTCTCTGGGTCAGCAGTCTGGGTACTTGCTAGCTGGGCCCTTTCTCAGTCTAACCAGATTAAAATCTAGGTGGCAGGTGGCAGCCAGAGTTGCGATCTCATCTAGAGTTAGGGGTCCTCTTCCAAGCTCATTGGCTGTTGGCAGAATTCAGTCTCTTGTGGTTGCAGGGTTTCTCTTGGGTTCTTGTCACATGCCCTCATCCTAGACCCTATGACAATATGGTAGTTTACTTTCTCCAGACCATCAGGAGGTAAAAGCTCACCTGATCAGGTAAGGTCCACACAGGATAATCTCCTTTTTGATTAAATTAACTGATCAGGAACCTTAACTACATCTGCAAAATCCTTTCACCTTGCCATGTAACCTACTCAGAAGCATGATATCCATCATGTTCACAGGCTTGATCTCATTCAAAAGGAGCAGATTTTATAAGTGTGTACACCAGGGGCCAAGAACCTTGGGCCATCTCATAATTCTGCCTACCATAATCCTCATTATCTAGGGTCACGTGGAACCCTGTCTTTGCCTAGCCAACCGTTGCATCATGGAAGTCTTACATAGGTGGCTGAAGGGTACTTCCATCTCCAAATGTGAATAATTTTTTAGATTTGTTTTTCCTTCATCTTCTCCCATGGAGTTTGACAACATGGATTTCTAGGCTGTGAGAAAGCCCAGTCTGCCCCCAGAGCACCGAACGCCAGACCATGATAGATCTTTGCAGGAATTCAGGGGAAAATGTCAACAGGTAGAGAGAACATGGAACACCTGAGAAAGAGATACCAGGTAAACATGGTTCCAGATAAATGAGCCACATCAACCAAGATGCCTGCATAGAGTGCCCCGGATCTGGTCAGTACCAGCCCTGATGTGTGTCTACTGCAACCGGCCACATAGAAGAGAACAGGTGCATGATCGAACTGGCTTTCGAGTCAGAGACAAAAGTTCAGATCCTGGCTTTGCCACATTCAAGTTATGACCAGTTGGCAGTACACACACACACACACACACACACACACACACACGCACACAGACACAGATGATGTGTTGCTAACATTCCTCTAATGAGCATTGATTGCTTTTTGTCTGCAATTGGATGCCTGGGTTTGAGTCCTGGCTCCACCATTTATTGCCTTTGAAAGAATCATTATCTTCTCTGCCCTTCAGTTTCCTTATCTGTAAAACAACAATGTAATAATAACAACGACACTAATAACAACTAAGAATATCTGTTACATACAATTGTGAGAATTAAATGTAATAATAGACTCAGTAAAACTAGCACAATGCTTGGCTTGTGCAAAGACCTCATTCAATGGGTGAAGTCAGGTTTCCTCTCTCTCTCTCTCTCTCTCTCTCTCTCTCTCTCTCTCTCTCTCTCTCTTTCTCTCTCTCATTCTTTCTATTGTCAATCACATTGCCACACTGTGTTAGACATGCTGGGAAAATGTAAATAAATTAGACAGAATCCCTACCCTCAGAGAGATGAAATCCAGTTGGGAAGACAGAATAAAAGAGCTACTTCGATGTAGTACTTTAAATGTTATTTCTTCCCCTGAAGAAAAAGAGTAAAAGAACTTAGAAGCTTAGAAAAATGCAAGGAAGTAGATGAACAGGGTGAAAATTGAGGATAGGAGTGGAAAGTGCATACAAAGAGAAAGAGAGAAGAGAGCTCATTAATTCTGTATCTGCATTTCATGAAATACTGTCCTTGTTCCTCTCACATTTTAAGTAAAATACTGCTACTGAGAACATGCCGCTGGCCCCGGGAGCACAGAGCTGGGTCACCTCTGAGCTGTGGAGCTCTGAGAGGTGGGCGCCCCTCGGAAAACAAGGGGATGAGCTGCCCTGCTCAGCTGCTGCTTCTGGAACGTCTTTGTTTATAAGCAGCAGTACGTAAACTCAAAATTTTAATGCAGGTTCAATTCAGATGCAAATGGCTCTGTCCAAGTGGTAAATGTGAAAGAAAGACCAGGGTGACAGCAGGGACATTATTTCTTCTCGCACCATTTCGGTGTTCCCTGAATCACAACGATGTAAGTTTGGGTAGCGAGCTATCACCTTCTGGTTTGAGTAATGAGGGACAATCCTCTGTACGTTTTCCCTGTGAGCTGGATGGCAAATCCAATTAGTTATCTCTGAGGACAACCCGTAAATATTACCAGGACATAAAATATTGCAGGCATTTGGAAAGAAATACAGTAATCTAAATATTGATGTTTTTCAGCTGAGAGGTGGAATTTTAGAGCAAAAAGCAACTTAAGACAAAATTTGCTTGGCCTTCTTGGTTTAGAGATGAGCGGTTGAGGGTCCGGTAGTTTCAGTCCTGTCTATCCACTCATCCATCCGTTTATGACATAACAAGACCAGAGACCACCTCTCTACCAGGCCCTATGTAGGGGGTTAGACATTCAAAAATAAATAAGCTGTGCTTGCTGTGATTGAAGACTGCACAGCCTACTGTGCAAAACAGACAGGCGAACTGACAATTGTAATTTTAATTCATAGAAGGACTGTCGAGACAGGTAAGGACAGGATTCTGGGGTGGACTTGGCCTGGACCAACAACTCAGTCAGGTGTATCAGGGAAGGCTACCTGGACGAGGCAACATCTGAGATGAGTTTTGAAGGACTGCTCATTTGTTTCTGCATTTCAAGCATCGAGCACAGGCCTTGTACCAGATAGGTGTGCCTAACATATGATTGTGTGTGAAGAAATGATCACTTAGAGGATTTAAAGTAACTATTTTCAGGTTGTAAACTCAAAAGCCTCCTTCAAGGGCCAAGCTGGTATCTTTAATAAGTAAAGAAATGAGGTGCAAAACACCAAGGAGGGGTCGGGACTGTGGCAATCTGCGAAGTGTATGTCCCGTATTAATAGGACCAATCAATTCCATTTACAAATGTAGCTCAGGGCTGCCAGAACTCTCAATGTATTCAATAGAATTCAAAATCTAGATTTGTCTTATGAAATATTCCAATTTGTATATGTCAGCGAAGGATTCAAATTTTTAAAAACCTCATGAGGGCTCAACAGTACATATCTGTGGTGCATGTGGGGCACATGGACTGCCATCCTGTGATTTCTGACTTATTAAGCCCTAGGAATTTTAATGGAAGTTTTGTTTACTACTGAATTTGATCTTCCATAAAAAGTAACCGTAGAGATGGGGGCACTGGGGTGCACAGAGGTTAATAAATACATCCCTGCTCTTCAACATCATTCTACACAACTTCATTGAAAAAAAATAAAAATGGATGAAAGAATAAATGAGCCAGACAGCACAGCCAAGGAAGGGATTCTAGGCAGAGGAAATTGCATATGTGAAAACAATGCAAATGGACAAAATGTGGATATTCAGGAAACTGTTTAGATTACAGGTTTTATGTAGGGGAGTGGGGAAATATAAGTCAGAAAGAGAAAGGAACCATGCCATGAGCCTCAAATGCCAGACCAGGAAGTGTGAATGGACAAAATGTGGATATTCAGGAAACTGTTTAGATTACAGGTTTTATGTAGGGGAGTGGGGGAATATAAGTCAGAAAGAGAAAGGAACCATGCCATGAGCCTCAAATGCCAGACCAGGAAGTGTGAAATTTATTCTGGAATCGATAGCAAGAACTCAGGCAAGATTCTCAGCTGTTCCATGACTCTGTTTTCCCATCTGTGAAATGGGGACAACAGATGTGAATCCCATGAGTTGATACACTGAGAATGGGCTTGGTCATTGTCATGACTACATCAGCACTGACCCCCCTTTCTGTCCAGAGCATGCTGGGAGCAGAGCCCAACCAGACTAGCTGGGTCCCTGGACTCAGAAAACAGCCAAGCAAGTGACAACACTCCAGTTGCCAAGAATGTCACCCTGTCGGGGATGCCGGATTCTTTGTGCCAGTCTCCTTCACTCTGTGCTAAGTGAACAACTCATAGAAAATGATGCTGTTTCGTGTTTAATGGGGCCCAGAGCTGGAGGCCTGGGAGGGGGAGATGGGCTGATCTCCTTCTTGCTTGAGTCACACTGGAATACTTTAAAACGTCATTCAGGGATTAGAATTCATGGTTTGCAGGTGTCTGTGAATCCCAAGGGCTGAGACTTTCAGGAAGGAACCCTAACATTCTCAGTAAGCACCCACAGAGCATTAATGGTGCTATGTAGACCTTACAGTAAAAGGTACCATTTTCATGCAAGCCTACTGTGTTCCAGGCCCTGAACAGACACCGCTAAGCCTCAGGCCAACATGGAGAGGCAGCTGTGATGACCTCACTGTCCAGAGGAGGAAACAGAGGTTCCAAAAGCCAAATGACTTGCCTGTAGCTGCACAGCACATAGGTGGTGACCCTGATGCCAGGGCAGTTTCTCCTGGCTTTTTTTACTATGGTCCATAGGAGCAGGGTCCTGGCACTGTCCTAAGCAGGACTGTCCTGCAAAGGGCTTACGTGAAGAAGTGCTCCAATTTGGTATAGAGCTGGGTGGGGAAATACCACTCTGGGGAGACAGCAGAAGTAGCTCATTCCAGCACAGAGGGGTGCATCATCGCGGTAAAAACCACCCACACTGCGGGAAATGGTGGCTTTCACCCCCTCCCCCAATGGGTAAATAAATAAATAAACCAAGAACAAGGGAAAAAAGTTTCTGACTTTCCGTAACCTTTTCTTAGAGTTCAGGTTATTTCTTTAATGCATTTGTCTGCTTTAAAATTGTCTCCTTAGCCTCTCAAGGGAAACCAATATAATACACCATCACATTTCTCACCGGAGAAAAAAGAACACTTACTCTTAATAGGTGGCAATTTTGCCAGATGTTATTGACATAGTAAGTGCGAAATTTCCGTGATAGTCAATGCAGAGTGCAGCAGATTAAAGAACAATGAGCACGGTGCAGAATGAAGTTTCAAAAGCCGCAGTGTCAAAGTCAGAGAAGGTGTGAAAAAATTACGTCTTCGCAACACTATTAAGAACAAGTTTACTAATTACTCTACCCGGCACAAATTTCAAAGTAAATTCCCCAAGACTAGGGAAAGTTTTACAAGTGTTATTTTTTCCCCTGCTTGTCAGCATTTCTTTCTTGGTGGCAGAGAGAGAGGATGGAGGCTGGGCTGGGTCATGGGTGTCTTCCTCCCTGGTGCAGAAGGACAGGGAGCTGGGGGGCCAATCAAAACAAAACTGGCAGAGGTGCCCTTGACCAACCTACTGGATGTCCTCTGACAAATAGCAATGCTTTGTCCAAAAGAATCAACAGGCCAGACCCTGTGCTTTGTCCAAAAGAATCAACAGGCCAGACCCTGTGCTGGAGGCAGGACAGGAACTGAAGCCACACCGCACACCTGCGAAGTAGGACTCATTACCACCCACCTCCAAAACAGACCTGGAAACAAGGAAACAAGCTCAGCAGTGAAAATTGCACGGCGGGTAAATCACAGACCTGGGTCTCAAAGGCAAGTCCTCTGTACCCAAAATTTCATCTTCTGATCTTTCCTTCTAATACATCACTGGATTTTTCATTGTTTTTAAAGCAGGGATAAAAAAAAAAAAA
>NW_007727524.1:349741-375764 GCF_000696425.1 Galeopterus variegatus
AAAAAAAAAAAAAGAACTGCTCCAATTGGGGGTGAGGCAATCGATCATTTGGGGTCCTAAAATCTCCCTTGCTGCGTTTCTCTCTTCTGTGGGGGCTTTTGGGTGGACTCTCGTGATGACTATATCTGAGACTACACACTCTCGCACACAGGTGCCTATACACTCTCTCTCACACATACACACACACACTCGTGAGGGGAAAGGGCCCATGGAATTTAACAGATTCTCAAAGGGGTTTATAATTCTCCACAAACTTAAAAAAAGAAAAAACCTGCAACAAATACATCACGCTGACCCTACTACGGGAGATCCACTTACTCCTTTGACAAATGTACCCATTCGTTTATATGCCGGCCTTAATAAAAAAAAAATAATTCCTAGGAACCTGCAGTCAGTACACACTTATTTTTTTAAACTTTTTATTTGTGACCATGGAAGATTTGCTTACATTGTAAGAAGCAGCAGAGAGATCCAGAGCACCCTTTACCTGTTTCCCCCAATGGTAGCATCTTGTGTAACTAAGATAACATATCACAACCAGGAAAGTGACATCGATTCGACCCACTGATCACATTCAGATTTCCCCAGTTTTACTTATCCTGTGTGTGTGCATGTGTGTGTGTGCTTCCAAGTAATTTTTTTTTTTTTTAAATGAAACCTTCTCAAAGGAGTGAATACCAGAGTAAAACAACTTCTATTTCTTGAGGGAAAACCAAGAAAAAAGGTGAAGTGACCCAGAGGAAACTGACTCCAGACTAGAGCAGGTCCACAGCCAGAGCGTGTCTGTGGGGGCAGCTTCAAGGACCAGCCTGAGGGTGGCCGCTGCTCAGAGCATGTGCTCAGATCATGTGCAACCCAGCGAGCCCACCCCTTAATCACAGACAACTCAGATCCTGGCTGGCTTCATAGATGAGAATTCCTGCCCTTGGGTGTTGCTGGGAGGCAAACCACGAGGAAGCGCTGGCGGAGTCGGGGAGAGATGGAGTGTCCTGCATTTATCGAGCTATGGCTCGACAAATGCTTTTTGCTATGATTCCAGAGATTTCACTCAATCAGGTGGCAAGAACGGAAGTGCAGGTTATGCTGGGCAGTGCAGCCTTCTGGAAAGATTCTTCGATTGACGTCCCTGGGCCAAAATCCCAGTAACCCAGCATTGTTCTGTTCCCCTAAACATCCTCAGCCTTCCACCACACAGTCTCATGGACCTCCAGTGACAGAATGCACTCATGCCAGGTAGGACATCAGATCACCAAGTCCAGCACCCTCATGTCACAGCTGAGGAAACTGGGACCCAAGAACAGATGGGGAAGTACATCCACTGAAGAGCAGAGGAGAATAGGGGTCTAGCGTCAGTATGACATCCCTGATACAGCAAAAGGAACACAGCCACAGAGCTGAGATGAGGGCTTATAACCTCTCGGAGACTCAGTTTGCCACCTACGCCAGGGGTTAGCAAACCTTTTCTTTAAAAAGCCAGATAGTGTTTTAGGCTTTTGCTCACACAGCCTCTCTCCCAACTACTCAGCTCTGCCACCGTAACCTGAAAGAGTCGTAGACATTGGCTGTGCTCCAGTAAAACTCGATTTACAGGAGCAGGTGGTGAGCGGGATTTGGCTTAGCTGTAGTGAGTCCGTCTTTGATCTGTACAATCAGTACATGAAGAGGTCTCATAGGGCTGTTGTGATGCATAACAGGTGATGTATGTGGAATTCTATAGAAGAATGCCTGACTTATTGCTGCTCAAGACGTGTTGGATGTTATGCTTTTTAATGTAATACTGTATTCAAACACATCATCCTAGGGTGAGCTGATACCATTTGAATGATACTCAAAGACTGGCGAAGTCTCTGTCTAGAAACTTTCATGAGAGAACTCTATGGGGAACAGAAATTCAGGTCTTTAGATAGAACTTGTGTTTATATTTCCAAAGGGCTCTTGACACAGCAAAGGTTTAAAAAAATTAGTTATTGCATAAGATTTAATAATACCATAACTCAGGACCTAAAGACAGGTCCAACTTATTAGAAGAAAGCTCAAATAGCCCCTCACCTCAAGAAAATCCAGACTCAGGCAGTGGCCACACCCAGGCCAGCTCTTAATGGGGCACAGAGAGAGCTCCTTGAAGATGTGACTTCTTAGCTCAGACATCAACACTGGTCAGAATTGTACAGAGAGCATATGGGAAAGAGCAGAGGAAACGGCTTGTGCAAAGGGCCTGAGGCTGGTTGTCAGAATATTTGAGACAAGGGGAGAAGGCCGGAGGAGCCTGGAAAGTCATGTACAGTGAGCTCTTGTCCTAGATGGGTACTAGCTCAAGAAGGGATACCTAGAAGCCAGGGAAGGCTTCATGGAGGGGGTGACCTGGGTGTTGAGGAATGAAAAGTCATGTACAGTGAGCTCTTGTCCTAGATGGGTACTAGCTCAAGGAGGGATACCTAGAAGCCAGGGAAGGCTTCATGGAGGGGGTGACCTGGGTGTTGAGGAATGAACAGGAGTTTTTCAGGAGGAAGAGAGGAGGAAAAGCATTTCAGGAGAGAAACAGAAGATTCAAGAGCATAGACATCTAAAAGAGTATGAAGTGATATTAGAATTTCAAGTACAGGAAAAAAATTAAGTGGTAAAAATATGACTGCAGAAGAACTCAGTGATGGGACAGCACCTTGTCTTCCTCTACAGAACTCGAGGGAATTAACCAACACATTGGAACTGCTGCTACCTGCAACAAACCCACCTTCTACAGTAGGACAAGCCTGGCTGCCGTGTGATTAATCCTGGGTCTCTTGGTTTCTTCAGGGCAAAGACTGGCCATTTATGTTTCTAGTCCTGTGCCTTCCATTGTTCCTGGTCATTGCATCGTGGGGGCACAATACCTGTTTGTTGAGTGAAAAATACATGAAAAAGGAAATCTAAAGAGACTACCCTGAAATTTCATTTCATATCTCCAGATGCACAAATAACTTCCTTTGGTTTAATGGTAAAACACAAACTTTCTGGTCTTGGCAAAAAAAAAAAAAAAAAATTCTGCATTGTTCCGTCTTTGTTTCTATCATGACTTCAGGGATGATGACAACCTCCTGCACTGACAAGGGGCCCGCTGGCGACTATCTTCTAACTCTGAACACACTGGTGGCTGCTTTGTTTGCAGAGAGCATAGCACCTAGCTGAGGACATCTCCTGGGCTTTCTCCAGCCTCCCTCCTTGAAAGTGCACTTCAGTGTTTCTTCATCATACCTGCACTTGACTTTACAAAATCATTTTTGACCCAGAAATAGCATTAATTCAAGTCCACAACTCTGCCAAGACATTTAGGGCTCAGTCTCCACCCTAGAGATGGAGACCAAAGAGAAAAAGGTGATGGTGAAGCCCCAGATCCTGCCCTCGAAGATGAACAAGACCAGATTTGTTGGGAAAACCTTCAGGACCAGCAGTTGTGGAACTTCCCTCTCCTCTGAAATCAGATTCTTTCTCAAGGACTTCCAACAACTTTTCAACTGCCGTGAGCAGCCAAGAGTCAATGGCCCAGCTACACCCGGGAGGTGGACCGAGAATTCTGAGTTGAAGAGGCCGAATGCACTTTTTCTCTCTGGGAATCTCTGCCCAAGCTCCTTCAGAGCTGCCCAATATTGCACATGAAAAGCCAGCCTCAGAACAGTGCTTTGTTACCCTTGGTTCCAAGAAAGTCCCCTCAGGGTGAGCCATTACAATGCCATGGACTTTGCCACCAGAGCACTTTCTGTCATGTGTCCCAAGTAGCCTAAAATTATCTCCTTTGCCCTAAAGTCCTTACTGTGCCCTCAAATCAGTAAATCCATCAAGTCTGTATTGAGTAACCACCCTGTTCCTGCATTCTTTTAGGTATGGTCACCATGGCAGGCAGACAGACAGACAGACATGATCCTACCCTCAAAGAGCTTGCTGTCAAGCAAGAAGACAGGTAGAAAAAAATAACCACCCCTGTGCAAATTGAATGAGGCTTGATCAAGTTATTCTTCCATTTGTTGAGTCAATAAATATTTATTGAGCATCTCTTATATTCAGGGAGTTTGGAAATTCTGGTGTGTGTGTCAAAAGAAAACCCCATTTTGGCATAGACAGACCAATGGTTCCGGAGTTGAGCCTGAGCCACATGAGTGACCACACCCAGGTGTGGACTAGTCCTGGTCCTGACCCTGCCTCATGTGAGTCCCCCCACATTCTTAGGTGTTAGTTTCCTCATCTGGAATGTGGAGAGTCACCTCACATGGTTCTTGTGAAGGTCATAGGAGGTAAGCACCAGAAGGACCCCAGTTTCCCTAAAGATGTGACAGAGAGAGAGAGCAGCTTGACATTGTGGCTTTGTTATTCTGAGTAGACCTGGAATTAGGGTGACCTACTCTTCTTGGTTTGCCTGAACCTTTCCTGGTTTGAGCACTGCAAGTCCCACATCTTGGGACCCTGTCGTGGGCAAACCAGGACTGTTGGTCACCCTGCTGGAGTCGTTTGAGGTCACCCACATGTCTTGGAGGATCCCTCTACTTTCAACCTCTAATTCAGTGGCTTTCAGACTGGCGGTGCTGGAGAAGCTTGAGAGATGCAAGAACTTGTTAAAATACTGGTTTCTACGCAGGATTGCACAGATGCGGGGCCGGCGGTCCAGGGCTCTAGACTGGGAATCACTGATCCTGCTTTACCTCTTCATTTGGAGTCTGTTCTTGTAGAAACACTGCATTGCCTTTCTGGAGGGCCTTGCCCTCAGCGACTGTTTTCACACTTCCTGCCTCGATAACCCTGCCCCTTGTCCTGTTTCACACAGGAGAAGTGTGGAGAGATGCAGAGGTTTGTGCAAAGGAAAGAGGGAGCAACGAGAAGAACGGGGGGAGAGAACCACATCTGTTCTCTGCCCTCGCCCCTGAGCTTGCTTTTTGCCTGATTTTTCCTTGTCCTGTTTCACACAGGAGAAGTGTGGAGAGATGCAGAGGTTTGTGCAAAGGAAAGAGGGAGCAACGAGAAGAATGGGGGGAGAGAACCACATCTGTTCTCTGCCCTCGCCCCTGAGCTTGCTTTTTGCCTGATTTTGTTTTGATAAATTTTTTGAATAAGTAACAAATCCGTGGCATGAATTTAAATCACAGTGGAGAGAGAGACCAGGACAAAAGCGGTCAGAGTTAACTTCAGGAAGGGCGGTAGGGACATGCATGGCAACTTTGAGCCCCTCCTGCTGGGGCTGCCCTGTTCCCTCCCATGGCTTTAGCTTTCTCTGGATTCTGGTCACTGCTCCCTTTGTTTTTCCTTCAAGCTTAGCAGTGTGGCCATCCCTCACCCCTCTCCCCGGCTTAGCAGTGTAGCCATCCCTCACCCCTCTCCCCAGTTGCTAGCTCCTGGGTGTGACATCATCTTTTATTCATATTCTTAGCTCTGTCCACATTGTGAAGAGTCCAGCTTAGCAGTGTGGCCATCCCTCACCCCTCTCCCCAGTTGCTATCTCCTGGGTGTGACATCATCTTTTATTCATATTCTTAGCTCTGTCCACATTGTGAAGAGTCCCTTCACTGGCTCTCCCAACTACCTTCCTGACATGCCACTGTTTCCAGCGGGCCCCTCCTGATCTAGGAGGCTGTGCAGAAACTGTGCTATAGATGCAGGGTGGCGCAGGGCAGAAAGGGATAGAGAATTAATCACACAAATGTTCAGCTCTGTCACACCTTGCAGATGGACCACTCTGCAGTCTGGGCCCCTCCTGATCTAGGAGGCTGTGCAGAAACTGTGCTATAGATGCAGGGTGGCGCAGGGCAGAAAGGGACAGAGAATTAATCACACAAATGTTCAGCTCTGTCACACCTTGCAGATGGACCACTCTGCAGTCTTAGAAACTGTGTGTAGGAAAAGTTTGCAGTAACTTGGACCAAATGCATGTGATATAATGGTAAGATGATGCAAACTACACACCACGTGGTTTCATGTGCATTAAGCAGCTTAGGAAAGGACAAATCACTACGTATAGAAGACTGGAATAAAATACACCAATGCGTGGTGGGTCATTGCAGGGAGGTATTTTTCGTCTTTTCACTTTCCATTTTCTTAAACTCTCAACTTTGAGTGTCTATGGATTTTAGAACAGAACAAAACAAACATAAATCTTTGCACAAAAATATTCTTATAGGGAAAGTCTTCTTAAAGCCAATGAAACTAAACATTACAGAATTTAGGAATGTCTGTGAATGTTGCCTCAATTTAATCCCATAATTTTACAAACAAGAAAATGGAGGCCCTTCCAGGGGAAGAGATTTGATTGGCCTAATCCACATAGGTACCACTAGGTACCACACAGTCAGGTAGGCGCAGAAATTGTCCTAGAAGCAAGGTCTCTGGACTCAATGAGGCTTTCTCTACCCAAGCATGGCACAGTTGCTAATAATCTGAGAATTTCTGTCTTTTCATCACATGTCCCACGTTGCTAAATCTCATTCCCAAAGCATTTTTAAAAAGTTTTTCCTATCGATTGGAGTGTTTAGACTCAACAGATTGCCCATTTCTTGTCTACCTTGCCACTTTTTATTCACCCAACAATCTCACGTTTAGCTTTCTCTGCTGCCTACATAAAAGTTCTTTTCTTTTCACTCAATAGCTTAAATTCCCTGTCATACCAGAGCACTTCGTCACCTGACTGCCATTGCTCAAAGCTTACTTGGACAGCTTGGGTGGGGCTCTGCTGGCTTCTGCTGACAAAGGAGTGGGAGAAACTTTCAAACACAGAGATGAGCAGAAGTGGAGCTGGGGAGTGTCCCAAGGTCAAGGAGACATTGTACAGCAGGAAGAGAAGCAAGTCTGATGGCTGAAACTTTCCCAGTGCTGTGCTTGAGAGGTACTAGGGAGAACAAGAGGCTGGGAATAGAACAAGACATAGAGATGAGTCAGAGAATGCAAAAAGGGCGGCAGAAGGCACATGAACCCGCACAATGACAAATCCCCAGACTTTTCAGGTAGAAACTGTCAACTCAATGTTGGGGCCCATACTCCCATTTTCCAAAATGAAAGCTGCCCAGGTAATTTGCAACATTAATGTAGATGTTTTACATTTAAAGAAGCCTAGAATTTGGAGAGAAAATGAGGATCATTCTGGCTTCATCATTTCCAAATGCATGACCAGGGGCTGGTTATTATCTAATGTTGGTGAGCTTAGTTTCTTCATCTATAAAATAGAGACACGGCACAAAAACAGTGCATGTCTCTCCAGCAGTGCTGAGGGATTAGAGCCTGGGCTCTGGACTCAGAAGGCCTGAATTCAAATCCTGATCCCCTCCTGTGCTGTATGTACCCAGTTAAGTTACTTTAACACCTTCACCTCAATTTCCACATCTGTGAAATGGGAATAACAATGGTACTGATCATATAGAGTTATAAGAAAGCCTGATCGAGTAATAAAAACCCTGGAGTGGTGTTTGGCAAGTGGTGAAAGCCATATACATGTTTATTTACATTATTGTTATTATTTTCAATGCTTGATAATGTTGAAAATGTGCTGGAATTCCTTATATTTGGGAAATGGGTGGCAAGAATCAAGGAAACTAAACCCCCACATTGCCATGTAATTTGTATTCTAATTTAGTGATTTATTTGAAATAGGAATATGTTTCTGTTTCATGATCAAAAAAGAAAGGTATGAACCAGCTTACTTGTGGGTATGCACCATTAAATCTTGCCATCCCTCATCCAGGCCACACATCCCCCTACAGACGTTAGGCCCATGGCCAGTGATAAATAATGTGTTTACCCAGAACAGCCATCAGGGCTCTGCTCTGAAAATATGAGTTTCTTGTACTGGGCATACACTAGTGCTACTACTACTACTAATAATAATAACAACAATAGTCATAATTAAAAATGTACACAGCTTGCTAAGTATTTAGAAACCCATGTCCATAAGTCAGTATTTGTATTCCCTCTAAAGTCTCATTTCTGACTTTTTCAGCATGTGTTGATACTGTCTTGAAACACTTTCTAAAGTGCCCAGCTCAGAATTCCCAGGCTTTCCCTGGTCTTCACCCCAGCTGCCTCTACTTTCTCTGGCTACCTCCTACTAGGTCTTCGAGCCTTCCCTTGCTTCCCTTGGCCATCGTACTCTGTCATGCTGGAATTACTTCTTTCCTTGTCTGCATCCTTCACTAGACTGTGAGCTCTTCTAAGGGGAGGGATTGGATCTTATTCATCTCTCTGTCCCCCGCTTGGCACAGTACCAGTTAGATGTATACGTGGACAATGGATAGATGGATAATTGAGTGAAGAAATTGGTTGCCAAGACTCAGTGGGAATCCTGAGCCACAAGAAGATAAATCAAGCCACCAGTGGCTTTAAGCAGACACATAATACAGGTTGAGAAAAGGTCACAGCTAAGGGGTTGAGAGAATAGAGGTGCTAAGTAACTGAAGATAGATAGTCCGGGTTCTAGATCTAATAATTCTGGGATCCTATTAGTGTCATCCACCCTATGGGTGCGATGTGATTTTCTGGAGCTGGGATTCCTAAAGGACCCAGACACTGATCACACATAAAAATAAGACTCATATGAAATGATGACAAAGGTATTTGAAAACTTGACATGGCAGAAAAAAGAAGGGGAAAAAAAAGCACCCATACCTGAAATACACCAAGAATTCGAGAGTCCACAGCTTGTCCAGGTTGGAAGTGACCCCTCTGGCTCACCTGCGAGCCTTGGATGCGCAAATGAAGCCACAAATATACTTTCAGCAGCATATGTTCCCAGTGGACGTACAAGACTGTATATTTCACAGAGTCAAAACCCCACTGCTATGCTAATTATAATATTTGTGCATAGCTTCCCATGTATATCTTCATGCTTCCCAAATTGCCCATTTATAACCCTTAATGCAAATGCCATTTTTAAAATCAATTCTTTCCTCCGTTAATTTAAAGACTCCAACATATGTCAAGACAATACAGGCAATTTCAACCAAACAGCAGTTGGCAAGAGCCAAGATTTATGCTCTGTTTATATCATATTGTGATACAACAATACCAGAAAGGAAAAAAGAGAGAGAGAGAGAAAAAAACCCATGGGGTTTTAATGAATCATTTTGTCATCAAACAATGCATTGTAAGGTGGGTCAGGCCAAAATTGCAAGCTTTAGACTTGGACTTCTCGGCTGAGCACACCCGGGTACAGTACAGTACAGCAGAGTGACCACCCAGCTTCCCTGTAGACTTCATTATTCATCGATTGATCTCTTGTCAAACTTTATCAAGCACCTTCAGTGTGTCAGACTCTGTACTGGGTACTTGAGATTCTTCAGTGAATGACATAGGTGTCCATCAGGGGGAACAGAGTTTAGCAGGGTTCTCAAGACAGCTAGGTTCTAGCTGTGCTGACATTATGCTTGGAAAAGGGTGACCTAAATGACCCATTTAGCACAATTCTTAAAGCCAAGTGAGCACTTAAAGTAGCAACTACATGAGTTTAAAATTAAATACAGATGCAAGTGATAAGACCCCAAATTACAGTGCCCTCACTAGACAGAGCTTAATTTCTGCCTCACATGTGGAGACAGGCAGTCCAAGACTGATGTGGTTCTCCACCGTCAGGATTCTTCTATTGCAGCTACTAGCAGCAGGCCTCCATTTCCTAGATGCTGGTCCTGTTCTAGAAGGAAGAAGAAATGCGGTGTTTCCCAGGAATGTCACAGACCACTTTTGCTTGCATCTAGTTGGCCAGAACCTTATCATATGGCCAGCTATGGCTGCGCAGATTGTGGAAATGAGGTCTCTATTTAAGGTGCCCTTGTGCTAGCCAGAAGTCCGTAAACTATGGAAGATGGGCACCGTTCATCGCTGAATAACTGGACTGTTTTCCCCATTGCAAACCTTCCTGGGCTTATCCATAAAATATCCAGTCAAAGTAGATGGTTTCAAAGGCTCTTCCCAGGTCCCCAAAAATATGAATACAAGAATGCACAAATTAGAGTAAACAAATATCTTTGGATTCCATGAAGTATATGAAATGAGCGTCACTTTACAACTTGTTAAAAACACAGACCACTCAACTGTGCCCGTGAATATTAGTTCTTAGTCATTGGAATCAAAATTTCCCTGACCCCACAATCTTTGCAGCATTTTGACTGAATCTTTCCTGGTTCATTCATTTTTGATACCGACTTACCACCTTAAGTGACAGAGGCATTTTGTGCTTCTCTGTGTCTTTCTTGAATTTCGAAACTATTCCCTTGAAAAGTTAGCATGGCCTTTTTTTCAGGGAAGCCCAGCAGAACGAGAATAACATAATCAGCAGGTTTCAGAGGAAATTAAAGTCAGATCACTGCCTACCGCGCCCCATCCAGTGGCAAGGAGACTTGCTTTATCAATGCTTCGTTCTTTTAAGGTTCAGACATGTTAAGACAGCTAGTGCAAGAAAGGATTTACTGATTAGTTCCTGATTTGGTCCATAATTGGCAATGGCTTCTGCAACGCTAGCTAAATAAAAAAGCATTTTTAAAAAAGCTTACAGGTATTTTGTTGCAAGACGTTTGACAAAGATGTGGGTCCTTTCACACAAGAATCATAGTCAAACTTAATCAGTGATGACTTCATCTTAAGTTTTTATTTATAGCTAATGCAAACGTTAAAAAAAATGTACAGCCATTAATTATTAGCAGGTTTTTTTTTTTTTTAGCCGAAAGTACGAGTTGAATAAACGTACTTTAAGACACTTAAAGCTGAGGCATTCTTTATAAAATGACTAGCTAAAGAGTCCCTTGGGTTGCCTTTTAACGGCTTTCAAAGCTCTAATAGCACTTTTTCCACCAAAGACACACCCCTTGAATCCTCAGAGAGATACAATAGCATAATTGTTCTTTTAGGTTTCAAGGCCTTGACATATCTGTCACGGAAAGAATAGTGAATAATAATACCAGAACTATTTTATGCAAATTCCACTTAGAGGTTTCAAGATTTCCCTGAGACAGATCGTGCCCTCTTGTTGACACTTGCATTGTCACACCAGCTTTACATGAGAAAGTGGTTAGAGTTTGCCTTTTGTTAAATCATTCTCATTTAAAAAAAATCTTTAGATAAAGTTAAAAAACAAATACAAAAACAATGAGATGGAAACATCAATTTGGAGATGTAGCAAAGGGAAAAACAGTATTCACTGGAATGATTTTTGCCCCCTGCAGCTAATTACTTTGCCAACAGAATTCTCCTTCTACCTAAACCATGATGGCTTGAAATGGATGTTTATGAAGACTCAATATTTGCAGATGCACATGTGACACCACCCAGTGCATTGGCCAAGTGGATGTTTTTTCCAGAGGCCCAAGTTTTTCATCCACAGCTTCTGCAGATTCTTACAGCAATCACATCTTTAGAGAAGATTGATAAGTATGGTTAATCCAAAAAGCAACACACTAGTCTCAGAAGTAGATCATAGGATCAAATAAAAAAAGAAAATGCAATGTTCATGCTAAACAAAAACACCTGTGAGCTCAACAACCCTCCAGCCCTCCAGCAATTCCGAAAATGCCTATTAGGCTATCAAAATATAAATCACAAATAAGGTTCATTTCCTCCAAAAAAAAAAAAAAAATGGGGAAAAAATCCATTCATGTAGATAGGAGTCCAAATCACTACCAACTTGGCAGATTGAGAAAGAGACCATCCCAACCCATCCTTGCATCCATCCATCCATCCATCCATCCATCCATCCATCATACATCTATCTGTCCATCCATCCATCCATTCATTCATTCATCCATGCATTCACTCATTCATCAAATCTTTATTGGCCACTTTCTATGTTGCTAGATCCAAAATTGCATTCTGTAAATTCAAGTATATGGTGAACATATTCCCTGTCTTCCAGGACTCATAATCTAGTGAGAAAAACATAGATAAATGAATATAGCCCCAAGCCAAGGAATGCCCAGAGCTGCCAGAAGCTGGAAGAGGCAAGGAGCATTCTCTTCCTAGAGCATCTGGAGGGAGAACAGTTCTGCTGACCCCCAGATATTCTAATCTGGGCTGGCCTTAAACAACAGATGGGTGTGATTTCAGGGACTTGGTCAAACAAACAAACAAACAAGTAGGTTCGGCTGTGCTCTCCATAGAGCACTCATGCTTGGAGCCCAGAGAGGCCATGGAAGAAGCGTGACTGTCCTCAGGCTGCCACACTGTGAGGAAGCCCCGGCCACACGAAGAGCTCCATGCACATATTCACATCTGCAACCCCAGACACCAGGCATAAGAATGAAGGTGCTTGGCCTGAGTCACCCCTGCCATTAGTCTTCCTGGATGAGGCCCCAGAGATCATGGACCAGAGGACAACTGCCCAGCTGTACCTTTCCCAAACTCCTAACCAAAATTTGTGAGCATAATAAAATAGTTGTTCTAAACTGCTAAGTTAAGGGGTGCAACAGACTAAATATCTGTGTCTCTCCAAAATTCATATCATGAAATCCTAATCCCCAGGGTCCTGGCATTAGGTAGTGGGAACCTTGGGGAGGTGATTAGTTCAGGGGGGTTGAGCCTTTGTGAATGGAGTTAGTGTCCTTATAAAAGTGACCCTAGGGAGCTCCCTGGAGTTCTTTCTGCCATATGAGGATAAAATGAGAAGACAGCAATCTGTACCCCGGGAAAGAGCCTCACCAGAACCCAACCATTCTGGCACCCCGATCTCAGGCTTCCAGCCTCCAGAACCATGAGAAATAAACTTCTGTTGCTTATAAGCCACCCAGTCTACAGTATTTTGTCACAGTGGACCAAGCTGACTAAGACAAGGGGTGACTCGTATGAGCAGTAGTAACTGCAGCAATGCCAGCAGTGGCCAGACCGTGGTGTGGCTCTGCCAGGACTGAGGAGCCAGAGGGCTGCCCTGTCTGGTCAGCACAGACCTCCCCCCTCCTCCTCTTGGAAAGATCATGTCTCCCACTCTATTCAGCTGAATCTCAGGGCCAGGGTGGTAGAAATGTAGTCAGATTATACAAGGGCAAAGTAAAGAGTATATATCCAAAGTAAAAACTGCCCTGCAGGTCAGCTAAGTACAGTGCATAAAGTGCTAATTTTGGCCTTAGAGAGACCTACAGATCTGTGTCCAACTTCCACCTGTCTGTGTCTCTGTCTGCCTGGCTGTGTGGCCTTGGGCACATACCTCAATCTCTCTGAGCTGAAGTTTCCTTACCTGTACAGTGGAAGGTAATGACCACTGTGACATGATCTAATAGAACTCCGGGGTCTGGTCTGGCACATAATTGACTCTCAATAAATGGTGGTGATTCCCATTCTCAATATTTTTCACTTTGGTCCGTAACACACACACTCTTAAACCTCTGATATGGAACCCTGCACAACAGAGTATGCTGAGACTCCATCCTACCCTCACCTGAGTAGGAGGACACCACTCTGGAGCTGGGAAGAGGACAGAGCCACCAGTTCATGCATCAATTTAGCGTCTCCCCTGGGGGACCAAGAGGCTTCATGTTTATAAAGTACTTTGAGATCCTGAAAGCAAAGACTTTCTAGAAATGTGAGATAATCATGATAATTAACCTGCTGTTACTGAAGACAGCAAGGACTTATTGTTCCTCTCATCCTGCAGTGAGCAAACTCCCTGCAAACTCTTAAGCACTCTGAAGAGATAATTTGCTAAATCATACACCACTGCCCTGAACATCTCCCACACCCACAGCCAGGGAAAAATTCACACCCAGCAATAAGGCTAAGCAAACTCTTAAGCACTCTGAAGAGATAATTTGCTAAATCATACACTACTGCCCTGAACATCTCCCACACCCACAGCCAGGGAAAAATTCACACCCAGCAATAAGGCTAACAGCGGGCCTCTGTTGGTACAGCTCTTTACAGTTTGCAAAGCACCTTTGGATAGCTTCTCCCACCCCCACTCAGTGTCAGGAGGAGTAGGACGGCTGAAGATGGGGAAAAATATACTTGATAATAGATGGGGAACTTGGGGGACAGATTTGTCCAAGTCCCCACAGTGAGAACGATTAGAGGATCTCAAATCTGGAAAGCGTATTTGATGTCCACATTGTGTACATGAGCATGCTGAGGCTGGAGGTGTGAGATGCATTGCCCTGTGGCTCCTGCCCGCCCACAGGCACCTCTCTGCAAACCAGAAACATACAGCCACCCTTGGGCTGACACATTCAGTCCAGGTTTTGGCCAAAAGTTGGATTTTAGCCCCACTCCCTTGGCCAGGGGCCTTGGCTGTAGTCTCCGTTCAAGAATATTGCCGTGTTTGAAAATACAGGTTTCATTCTTATTCATTATAAGGCCAACAGATCCGGAGGCAGGTGTTATTGAAAGATAGCTTGTTATACTCACAGATCCCAAGGGGCACTCCATGACATGAGGGTGGGGGACACAGGGAGGCACCGGGGCTGGTCAGAGGCAGAGGGAAGGGTTGGGGGACAGAACTTGTGAAATTCTTCATTGTGGTTTCCATGAACGGGAAGGCAAGGCCGGGTAAGTAGGTATACTATTGGCTTATTTAAATAAAGCAGACTGTGGGGGATGGGGCTGTCCTAGTTATCTGGTACCTGGCCAGGTTATAAGGGCAGGGGACTAGTGGCCTGGACTGTAAGAGCTGAGTAAAGGATGTGGTTGGGGTGTGGACTCTGGATGGATTGGTTTGCATCTGAAAGGCACGCTGCTCCACAGGTAGTTACTTTCTCTCCCTAGGAATTAGCTAGCCCTGGGAGGGGCAGTCTCTCCAGGAGCAGCAAGTTCCCAAGATATCAAAGCATCAAAAATATAGAATAAAAAGACATGCTTAATAGATGCTGGAAAGAACCTTAGAGATTGTGGTATCAAATACATCCATTTCACAGATGAGAAACCTAAGGTCAGATAAGTGAAATAACAAAGGCTTCACTTCCAACTGGTGTTAACTAAGATGATCTTCTAGAAACAATGCTGACCTTATCCTATGCTTAAATCCCTTCCTGTGTCACCACTGTTTAGAAAATAATCTCCAAGCACCTCAATTTAGGGACAACAGTCCTCACGGGTGGACACCCATGGTAATCTCCATTCATGGTAATCTCAAACTTCACGCTGGGAGCTCAGAGGACTCACTAGCGTGTTACCTTAGCAGCTTGCTGCTTTGTGCCTTTGCTTACGCTCTTCTCTCTTCCTGCCTAGAATTCTCTTCTGACGCCTTCCTGCCAGGAGATCTTCTCTGCATCTTTTAAGACTCAACTCTGAGCTTACTTGCTCTCAGAAGCTTTGGTCGAAGCCCTGGGGTGGACTCAGTTTCCTGACCTTGGGCTCCCAGGGACAGCATGCTTGACTCCCCCACAACTTCATCAGGGCCTTGACTTTTCTGTTTGTGGGTCCCTGTCCCTCACTGGACAGTGAGCTGCCTGAAGGCGGGGTCCATATTCCACTCATCTGTCGGTCCCCAGCACTAGCATAAAGGGCAGCCCCGGCAGCACTCAAGTATTAAACAAAACCCAGTCTGCACACAGGACACCTGGTCCGGTGCCCCCAACTGTGCCACCTCTCTCTCCCTAGAAAGCGTCTGTGAAGTCAAACCCCACCTCCATAAGAGCAGAAAGGATTATACGTTCACCAATGCTTTCCGTAGACTCGCGTGATAGCTGTGATTGCTTTTGCTTGATTTTATTTTATATTTTGCTCCTTTGTCAGAGTCAGCTGGATTTTCCAAGGGAGAAAGGATCCCTTTCCAAACCATCCGCTCTGTGTGGGGCTCCCTCAGCCTCGTCCTTACCTGTGTTTGTACAAGCAGAACTTGTTGCCAGGTGCACTTCTCCTGCTGATTTAGAATCTGCAAATAGATCTCTTTTTCCAAAGCACACCTCTCCCCAAAGCCAACCCACTGAATCAAACTCATTATCTTAAGACATCTCTATGGCCAAAGGTTATGGTTTTCGGAGCTATATTAATCTCTTTGTCTAAACAGCACAGGCTTAATTGGTTTAGATCAGAGCTGTACTGTTTTGAGTAAAAGGGTGTGATTAATGTGAGCTAAAGACGGTCGGACGGGCACAGACTAATTCAGTAGCACACACAAACCTATTCTCATCAGAGCCGTGCAGCTCAGGAAAACCTGCCACAGTGAGTGAGCTTCTCCTAGAGAAAAACACAGAGGCCTGAGAAGGTTATGGAGATGCCTGGAGCAAGCAGGGCACCCCACACATCTTCCCCAGCCTCTGTGCATGATAAAGCTTCCTGGCAAGTATTTACAGTACGGAAAGAGGGTACATGCTACAGCAGAAAGTTGGGGTCATTTGGGGTCTCCATACAGGAAAAAGGAAGTTGTTGCCCCTTGGCTTGTCCAACTTAGGATATTGTTTGATTACTCCCTGGCAAGGTGACTAGATCTGTCTTTGTTGCCCCCCAGATCCACTGGCCACTGCACTGAGTCCCACAGTCTAATCTTGTGGTTGCCTCAGTGGGTCCCCCTGTCTCTGGTTCTGAATCCATTTAGAGGGCACATCAAGAGATTAAAGGGAAAGAGGAGGGCAGGGGCAGGGTATTTATTGCTTACGATGCCAAGTGTTGGGTATGAAGCCACAACCTTTCCAATATAGCATGCTGTCTGGGTCTGGGGAACCACGCTCTTGCATCGTCCCTCAGACCAAGGCATGGAAACAATCACTAAGTCTAGCCCCAGCTAGTGCATTACACCTGGTTGGTTTCTCTAATTTATTACATGCCAGTTTATGCTGAAGGCTTTATATACAATTATGTATTTAACCCTCGAAAACTCTATCAGATAGGCACTACGCCTGTCCCATTTTACAGATGAGGAAACTGAGGCATGGAGAGGCCAAGCAACTTGCCCAAGGCCACACATCTGCTAAGTGGCAAGAATCAGGATGCACACCCAGATCACCTGCTGCCATCCCTGGGCCTTTTGCTCACACACTAGGTAAGGGAGAAAGGGGAAGGGGTTTCAGAGTCAGAAAACAGTGGAAGCAGAGGTCTCAAGCTACTGGGTAAAATGGAGAAACACTGAGAAGTCCAGTGTGGCCTGGAGCAGGAGCGGGAAGGGGGTAGAGGAAGGAGTAGCTGGACTGAGACTGGGGTGGGGCGGGGAAGGATCGTGAATGCCCCCCTGCAGTCTGCATGCTGTAATTCAAGTGGATCTGCACCTGTTGAGGATGTCTCGTGGGGTATGAGAGGATCACCTTGTCCTCCCAGCCTAAGGGAAGAGACACACACGTACAGTATGGTTCAGCTTGTGTCACAGGATGGAATGAACAAGGGGCTGAACACTGCAGAGGCAGAAGGTTAATTCTATTTGGCAGAGCAGTGACTAGAGTGAGGTGCAGGAGCCATTTGCCTTTGGTACAGAATTTGAGGGATTATCAAAAAACTCTGTAACAAAGATAAATAATATTTGAATGCAATATATAAAAAAAAATCAAAGTTAACACAAAAAAATCCAAGAGGAACAAAAGATCAACATTTTAAATATAAACAGGATCTGTCTCTCTTGTTTTTCCTCTTACTTCAGGCTCCAATATAACTCAGCTCATCTGATCCCGTGTTTATTTAAAATGTTGATCTTTTGTTCATCATGGATTTTTGAGGGGATTAATTTTGATTTTTTTTTATTGCATTAAAATATCACTTACCTTGATGACTGAGTTCTTCATCACCCTCTTCAATTTTGCACCCAGGGTGAGTTCCTTACTGATCTCCTGCTACCTGCTAGTCCCAGCCCTGCTATGTGGGGAATTTGACCTTGAACTTACTCCTACGGACCGTAGGCAGTCACAGGTGAAGAGTAGATGTGATTTGCAGTGCAGAATGATCCTTCTCTCAGCAGAGTGGAGAACTGGCCAGGGAAGGTCACTTAGGAGGAAGTAAAAGACAAGACATGCCTGGAACCATCTTGTGAGCTGAGAGGGCTGAGAGAACAGTGGGGCAGCTTCCTTGATGTGGATGAGGAGCCTTTTTTGTGCACAAACATGAGCTGTAGGAGGAAGTAAAAGACAAGACATGCCTGGAACCATCTTGTGAGCTGAGAGGGCTGAGGGAACAGTGGGGCAGCTTCCTTGATGTGGATGAGGAGCCTTTTTTGTGCACAAACATGAGCTGTTTCTTCTGTTCTTGGCCTATTTCCTCTTCCAAATTGTGAGCAGATGCATGTTAAATTAGGATTAATGGAGCTCCTTTGTGGTGCACTGAATTTGAGCTGTGCACCGTAATAGTTTCATAACACATCATTCAACCTTTCTAAGAGGTTAAAAATTATATACTTAAAGCTTTAGCATATTTGTCTACAGTCTGAATGATTCCAAATGGGAGTGATCAGTCCACTTCATTAAGGGAAGACTGGTTAAAAAAAAAAAAAAAAACTAGCAATGAGCATTTTGTGCCAGTTTAGAGCCCAGTGGTGTTTTTTATATAAATACCCAGATCTTGATAGAATTAGCTTGGGCTGCCCTCACTCACTGCAGCCATGGTTTTTATGCCATCTATTTGGGTTGGATTCTTTGCATATTACTTATTTCCTGGAAAATCTTTAGAGAGGTCTGGACTGCATAGTTATAAAAATTATTGTAATGCATTTTCCGTGCATATTAAATTAGCTCCCTAGACTGATAAAAGGTTGAAAAGCTATTATTCTTTATTCTTCAGTTTACTACAACCCTAAAGTAATAGCATTCTATTAAAGTTTATTGATTGCTCCACTGTTAACTAGCAAGTTGGTATATAAAAATAAAACAGAGAAATCTGCCATTTCTTCCTCGTTTCTTTTCGCAGCACATGTCCCCTGAGTAAGATTTCAAAGGACCCGTGTTGACTGTACTATGAGGAATCACTGGAGGTTTGGGGAGTTTGGGTTCCATTGTTTATTTTTGTTTGTTGCTTGTTTTTATATTTCCAAAACATTAGAGTTTTTCAGCAAAATTTTATATAATTTTCTCTCCCTTTTTCTTTAAAGAAAAACCAAGAGGTCTGGTCTGGGGGATGGTGCTGGGTTAGAACACCTATTGGTTGCATGATTCATCTGTTTATTTCACGAATAACCCTTGATCACCTACTATGTGCCAGGCACTGTTCTAGGCAAAAGGATTTAACAGTGAAGAAAACAGACAGGGGGCCCGTAGTCGTGATGCCATGTTCCAATGGTGGGAAGACAGGTGAAATGTAAGTAAGTAAGTAAATAAATAAATATTTACTCTATAAGATGATGATGAATGCTGTATGGAAATCAAAGCAGAAAGAGGGAACAGAGAGTGATGGGAGTTATTTGAGATCAAGGGGTCAGAAAAGATGGGTGACATTTCAACCCCAAGATGGCAAGCTGGTAAAGAAGCCAGCCATGCAGATATCCAAGCAAAGGAAACTCAACAAGGGCTCTGGCCTCAGCAAAAATAGCGCCTTAGCCCAACCACAGATATATTTGCACAAGTGGTTTTTGGAGCATTGACTAAAGAACATATATTACATCAGACCCTGGGAATATATTGATGATAAACTGATAAGACACAGCCTCTGCCTTCCAGGAGCCCACCATTTAGTTAGGAGATCATCATGTAAAGAGCATATCAGGCAACCTTAAAGCCTTAGAAGGTTAAACCATCACATATACAATCATCCAGCTATGTGGGGAACCACTCGGTAAGCATTGCGCTAGGATTAGTCAAGGAGCGTTGTAGGAATCCAGGGAAGAGAACTTCATCTGTTTGCTGGAGTTGACCTCTGAGCTGAGCTCAAAGGACAAGTAGAAATTAGCAAGTGCCAGGCAAAGGGACCTTCCCTGTCTGCATGAGCCCACATGGTGGATGAAGGACAGGGCAGGGGATGGAATGTGAGAAGCCAGTGGGGACAGGGACAAGGTTGAGTTGATGGAGGACATCAGCTTTTCATTGGTGGGTGATGGTGGTTTGAAAGGTTTCAAGCAAGGATGTGACTTGGGCAGATATTTACTTTAGAAAGACAGATCTGGCAGCCAAGTAGGAAACAGTTAGGGGAGAGAGTTTTAGAAACAGAGATGGCACAGTTCTCTCAATCTCCTCATCTATAACATGACAGCAATGTGGAGATGATCCCTAAATTTTTTACCAGCTCTAACATTTGGGAACACTAAGATAACAGTAAGAAACTAAAAAGCATGCATTCATTCTCTCTCTCCATGGTACAAACAGATTTTGGTTTCTTCTGAAGTAGTTTGTGCTATTTTCTGATGAGTAGCTATGAACACTTTATATTGACTGTGGAAAAGAAAACATCCCCATTTTTAAATAAAATGATGCTTTTACCTCAACATGCCCCAATTGGACATGCATGTGTATAGATCTTTGTTTCTAAGGTTGATTTTATATATATTTTTTCTTCCTCTGCCCTCTCTCCAAAAGTAAAAATGAGTTTTGTATTTGTCATGTTTATTCCGAGTTACAACTTTCCTATCCAAAATAATAATCCCGCCCTTCTAATATTTGGGTTCAAGCAATGCAGAGGTAGTGCTGACATGGGAAATATGCACTTCATTTTTATCCTCGTGTGAAATTCTAAGAAGGAAAACCGGGTTACATAAAATACGACGCAAAAGAGAGACACAGAGCGGGGCTTCCAGGACACAGGCTCAAAATCATTTGTGGGAGAAGACGAGTTCAGCTTGCCTGTAAGGGAGCACTCTGGAATCTTCTATGATGCCCGCAGTGAAGTCCCTGTGGGGCTGTTTCCAAATCTCCAAATAACTTGATGCATGACCTGCAGTGCTTTAACTTCATCAGGGAAAAGGGCCAGGTAATGCCTCTCCCTGCCTTAAGTGTTTGTGACACAGGTGAATGAAACAGGGTGAGGTGTAATGGTGGAGGCAGTAAGCTGTCTACCAAGATGTGAGCTCCTTCTTCCAGAGTTGAGGGCTGATCCTGACAAGCCACTGCCCATTCCAGGACTACATTTCCCAGGCTCCTTTGCATCTGTGGGTCCACATGACCAGTTTCTACCAATGACATGTAAGTGGTTATTAAGAGGCCAATGAGCCTTCCCCACTATCTCCTCCCATCCACCAGCTGGGTAGGGAGAGTTACCAGATGGAGGAAGCCTGGGTCCCTGAGTCACCACGTGGAGGCGGGATACCTGCCAAACACAAACACCCACCCAGTCTGATAAGTAAGCACAAAATAAGCTTCCACTGGGCTAGCCCTGAAAGGTTGGGGTTTGTTAGGGCAGTTAGCTTCCCCCTGAATAACACAAGAGTCAACTGAGGAGACTCATGTTTGGAGGCTGGTGCTGGTACCTAAGGGACATTACTTGAATTTCTGGTCCTCAGTTTACTTACTTGTGATATGCATGTATTCTTGATGGATGATGAGGAAGTCTCCACACCATAACTCTGTCACCTACAAGTTGTCATTGAGACCAAGCAGAAAGAACCAAATGGGACAACTTGACCTTTAATTTGTAAACTGGGATTAATAATAATACTTCCTCTCAGGGTATAAGGAGGAGGATTGAATGAGATTATACATATAGATTGCTTAGCACAGCGCTTGTTATGTAAAAAGTGGTAACTATTATGATTGGTGGTAGTCTTATTATCATTAGTATTTCTGCTGAACTTGTACTACTGAGAGGTGGCTATTATGACTGCTGTGATTTCTGTAAATCAGAGGAGAATGCTGAAAAAGCCAACTTCACTAAGTTTGCAGAGTTGATAAGAGACAGAGCCTCAATTCCAGATCTGCCTCCAAGCTTTCCTCGCTTCATGCTGTCCTGTGGACACCTAACCAGACAGCATAGCTCAGAGTTGAGTACGACTCAGGGCAAGAGTAAAATATGTCCAGATGAAAGACGTTTGATCTAATTGGCTTTTCCTCCAAGATAGATTTCTTTTAGACAGGCAGCAGGACATTAGGCAAAAGCGACTTGTTCCACATGCTGTTGTATAAATAGGGACAGGACAAACGGCTTGGCTAAAATAAGCACAGGCCTGAAACTTTACCAAAACTGAAACCAAATCCAGAAGGTCTTTATTTTTTCCCATTTCTTTCTCTATCTCTCTTTCTCAAGTATCATTTTTTGAAGACTTTTAAAAAAAAAGCCCATTCTAATTTTGTGATCTGCAGTCATTCATTCTGTCTAAAATAAAAGGTGACAATGTATAGAAAACTTGAAGGAAGAAGGGAAATAAAAACACCCACTGGGATTAAAAAAAGAAGAATAATCAAAATACAAGATGCATTCTGGTTCATAGGAATTCCCTTGGAATGGTGATTCTCAGCTCCCAAGACTGGAGGTCACAGCTCAGGCCTAAGTTTAGAAAACTCAGCCAAATGGGTTGAGGGTCCAGCATCACTGATAAATATTCCTCCTTGATAGGTCTGCCTTTCTCAGGGCAGAAAGGACTCATTAGTAATGTGAATGGACATTTTTACTTGTTTAAGGGCCCTCAGATGCCCCTTTCAATACACACAAAGCTCAAAGCTATTGTGCCAAGTTCATTTCCTCACCCCCAACCATTCTCTTCCCAGGGACACAGAGCAAGCTTTTCCATCTTTTCAGAGCTTTAACTGAGAAAGCAACAAAACCAAGAAATGAGACCCTCATCATTGAGTGTATCCAAGTGCAGCATGAGCAGGTGCTTGGCAGTGTGATTGGAAAGAGGATTTGAAATCAGCTGAAGTGTTAGACTGGATCATTAATTCCCAACCACATGTTCCTATACTGTTGGCAGACAGTTTCTGAGCAGGGAAGGAACAAATGTGCCATGTGGATCCTCAGATTGGCAATGGAAACCTCCAGGGCAGGTGTTTCTTGGGGTCTCCTAACTCCAAGGATCTGTGATTCTCATACATGATAAGAGCGACATGCTCCAGATAAGTGCTCATGAACCAGTCCAGATGGAGAAACTGCATGGAAATTGGTCACATGCCAGTGTTACTAGAAGTCAGATGAAAAGATGATGAGGTTCATCTAGAAAAAATGGACGCACTTTTCCTAAGTAACGTTTGAGAAGAGGAGCAACCATGACTTGCCTTGCCACATATTAAAACATATTCTAAAATCACACTCAATGGAATGGTATGGTAAGAACAGAGAGGCTTGATATATCAATCAGTAGGACTAAGTAGGGAGCCCAAACAGTGGATGAGGGCACCAGAGGGTGTGTCCTGCTCAGAATATTGCCAGGACCAAGCAAGTGTCTGACAAAGAGTAACAATTAATATTGAGTAAATTGAAAATGAAAAATTAAAAAAGGAATGCTTATTTTGTAAAAGAATTACTTAGTGATTTAGAGGAGAAATCTGTTCAGTTTAAAGTATATTCTATAGGCCAGAATAGATTCTGCTGGATAGATTTAAATATGAAGTAATTTAAATATTAGTTAAAAATCAACTGTTTATCAGACTTGTGAAGGGTTATAAACATTCTGAGCTTTGCTGCACTGGAAAAAATAACAAAGGAAAAGTATTATTTTAACATATACAAAATTAAAGAGTATAAATAAATAACTGGGTATTTATTAATAATAATTAATAACTGGGCAGACCTTCAAACAAGAGTAAATGCAAGTAATAAACAACCAAGAAAAAATGCCTCTCCAGAGTAATAATGAAAGAAATGTAAGTTAAAGTAAGCTTGAAGTTCAAGACTGAGTAAGTAGATTAAAAAAGTGTGGTAATCTCCAGGTGAAATATTATCTGGTCCTTAGAAGTGATCACTATTTTTTTTTCTGACAGGTAAGGGGATCACAACCCTCGGCATGGTGGTCCGGCCATCCCTATATAGGATCCGAACCTATAGGATATGAACCTGCGGCCTCGGCACTATCAGCACTGCACTCTACCAAGTGAGCCATGGGGCCAGCCCGAATTGATCACTATTAAAAGTATGCAATGGCCGGCCCGGTGGCGCACTGGATAGTGCGCCGCTTGGGACGCGGCCTCGGCGCTATCAGCACTGCACTCTACTGAGTGAGCCACGGGGCCAGCCCGAATTGATCACTATTAAAAGTATGCAAAAACATGGAGAAAAGTTTAGGATAAAAATTTAAGTAATAAAAGGTCTAACTCAAAAGGAAAATAAATATGATCACAGTTATTGGAAATATTAGAAGATTATGTAAAAATGAAAATAATATTGTTTAAGTGTCTAATTGGTATGTCAAGGATAAAGTTTTTATTTTTCCAAAATTGTGATTAGTGTTGTTGCAGTACCAAAAATAAAATAAATAAAATAAATAATTAAATAGGAATTGTCACATATCATCATAAATCTATGGAAAGTAGGAAAAGACCAGGCCATTCCAAGTTGCCAAGAAGCACCAGGACCAGGTACCATCCCTACACAGGATTAGCCATCACCCCAAAACCTCTGAGAATGCTAGTGGGAGGTAGGCTGTGCATGCTCACGTGTGTGTGTGACTTATGCCAGCACCATGCCCAGATCGTCAAAGACAGTAAGCAACTGATGAACTGAATCAATTACTACATGTGTATGTGAGTGTGTATGATCTGAATTTGACATTGACATCACTACTTATTAGCTGGCAGCTTTGAGCAGCTGACCTAGTCTTTCTGCACCTCATTTTTCCCATCTATAAAAGGGGAACAATATTGTCTCTCTCAGAGGATTAGCAGAAATGTAACCTATCTGTATCATCTGGCAGATGTCACCTATCTACTGAACTTCTCATAAAATTTAAATACAAATGGCTCAAGTGATAATTGCATTATTAATAACCATAATGACAGTGGATAATTTAATTATGATAATTGGCACCCATTTTTATATAAGACCTACCTGGGTTTGAATTCCGGCTCAGCCATTTAATGGCTGTGTGACCGTGGGTGAGTTACTGAACCTCTCTTGGCTTCAATTCCTTCTATATAATAAGGATCATAATGGTCACCTAACCCAGAGAATGGCTGGGAGGATTTGAGATGATGTTCAATTAACATCATTTGCCTTCCGCTGACCATAAGTTTGTATTGCTCTACCTGTTGAATGAGAGATGTGGCATTAGCCAAATCTCACTGGAAAGCAAGAAAGGACTGAAACTGGGTGGGCACTGTAGGCATGTCATGATTTTTCAAATGTTATTCTTGAGGGCCCTGACGTATTCATTGGTAATTGCTGTTGGGCAAGGCTGTCTAAACCCTTCAGACCATATCCTGGCCATTTCACCCAGTCCTGCTCAGAAGAGGACCAGTGCTTGGGCTCTCTTTCAGCTGAGTGCCCTTCACCAGCCTGGAGCTGCCAACAATCAGCAAATCAGCTTCCCTTCTCCCAGCTAAACACTACTGTGCTAATTGGGCTCATTTTCTAACCCCAATGCAAGTGGTGTACATAGTACAACTTCAGTAGCCTGACATTTGAAATTCATGCTGAGAAAGTGGAAAGGGAGCTCCAGGCAATGAGGAAAGAAGAGGAAAGCTACCTTGGCCCATCTGGGGAAAATCAGAGCCTCCTGGGGTTAGGAGCATGTCATCCAACCATGGAGCTCCCAGCTAAAAGTGACCCTAGCCACCTACCAGGCTCTGGTGGATGAAGAACTGACTTACTGCCACGTGCCTGGCACCTAGTCCAATGCTCAGTATTCATTTGTTGAACTATTACATTAATAAAGTGAAAAAAGAGTGGTGGGACTATAAATTAGTACAACCACTATGGAAAACAGTATGGAGGTTTCTCAGACAACTACAGGTAGATCTTCCGTACGATCCAGCAATCCCACTCTGGGTATATACCCAGAGGAATGGAAATCATCATGTCAAAGGGATACCTACACTCCCATGTTCATCACAGCTCTGTTCACAATAGCCAAGACATGGAACCAACCTAAATGTCCATCGATGGACGATTGGATAAGGATACCGTGGTATGTATACACCATGGAACACTACTCTGCCATAAAAAAGATGAAATACTCCCATTTGCAACAACATGGATGAGCCTGGAGAAACTTAGGTTGAGTGAAATAAGCAAAGCACAGAGGGATAAATTCCACATGTGCTCACTCATGTGTGGGATCTAAGAGAGAAAGAAGGAAGGAAAGAAAGACCACAGTGGTGCGTTGGACTTGCAGAGGGAG
>NW_007727524.1:376247-377452 GCF_000696425.1 Galeopterus variegatus
AAGAAGGAAGGAAAGAAAGACCACAGTGGTGCGTTGGACTTGCAGAGGGAGAGAACAGACCCAGGTATACAAAGTGGAGTGGGGGAAAGGGGAGGGAGAGGAAGGTTGGGGATAATTGGGTGGGGGACATGGTGTATAAATGCAATTTGTGGTAATGCGTATGCTGCCAGTATGAATCTGGCCCTCACATCATGGGCATGATGGGTGAAAATCAGCTTTGTATCTCACGAATATTCATAACCAATAAAATATAAATAAATAATTTTTAAAAATTAAAAAAAAATTTAAAAAGTGAAAAAAGAGTCAGAGAGGGGAGGTTACTTGCCCGAGGCTGCACAGGTAGGGAGAGCCCCATAAGGTGGACAACCCTGATGGTTTTCCTCCTGTCCTATGATAATCTTCCCCTCTGTCATGCAGAATCTCAGTCTGTGTAAACGGAGAGGCCAGTGTCCACCAAGCCAACTTTCTTGGGAATCAGGAGCCACTGGGCTGATTGGTCCCCACTGGCTCCAGCCACAGTAGCATCTAGGCCAAGCGAGGCAAGGACCCAGCTGGAGGTGGCCACATTGCTCTTAGGTTCTGTTTTCTGGACCTTTCTCCCATTTGCACTGTGAGCTGTCCCCACTGCTAGCATTTTGACAAAACATTAAGCCATCACTGGCACTGAGTGAGGGACTCTTGTGTGCCAGAGGCTTCCCAGACTTCTCTTACCCATTCCACAGAGTAACCCCACGTGAAACACTGGGCAGGGCCAATGGTGCCCATTTGACAGACGAGGAAACTGAGGCCCAGAGAAACAAAGCACTGCCCCCAGGCCAACAGATAAGCAAGCTGCAGCCCCAGGCCTAGAATACACATCTTCTGACTCCAGACCTGCTTCTTACTGTCTTCCAAGGAAAGGTGACCTGAATAAGCAAATGAGCCCTGAAATAATGAAACAGGTGAATCTTGAGACACCCAGAGATGTTGACTAGATTTAATCTGACATATCAATTCTGGTGGATTGGTTCTGTGTAGGGAAAGCTTCTGAGTCCTGGACAGAGGGTCCTGATGGGTTAGTGATGCCTGCTATGACAGCGGGATTCTGAGAGAGGGAGGACACACAGCCAATCAACAAACATGAACTGAGGCCCAGGCTGCCTTATGACTTCGCTGGGCCTTAGACACGTCTGCCTCCCTGAGCTACCTCCTCTATTCAAAAAAAA
>NW_007727524.1:377516-378061 GCF_000696425.1 Galeopterus variegatus
TTTTTGCAGAACCCTCGTATTTTATGACTGTATAATGTTATATTGTTAATTAGATTATTCATTATTATTATTTTAATATAATTTTTCCTTTTGTTTTTACATTAAAACATTTTTGCAGGCCTCTTAAAGTATTGTAGGCCCTGGGCACTAGGCTTACTGAGCCTAACTGTAGAAGTCGGCCGTGCTGAGGCCCTACTGTGTGCAGACAACATGGGAATACTGGGATGAGCAGTCTGAGACTGCATTCAGGGGCTCCCAGGCCAGAGGGGAAGGGAGTCATACTCTGAAATAGCTGCAGTAACAACACAGAGCACTATCCCACTATCACACAGGGAATGTGGAAGCCGAAGGGGCTCCAGGGAGGGAGGGGCACTCAGGAAGGCTTCCTGGAGGAAGAGGGCATTGTAGCCCTGCAACTGGGCAACACTCCTTTGGGAAGCAGCCTCAAAGGCCCAAGGAGACCAGGAGCACAGGAGAGCTTCACACATACAACACACGCACACACACACACACACACACACACACACACACACACACACACACAC
>NW_007727524.1:378693-389657 GCF_000696425.1 Galeopterus variegatus
ACACACACACACACACACACACACACACACACACACCTGATGCAGGTCACCCTGCAGATGGAGAAAGCATTTGATTTTCTTTCCTCTTCCCCTTTCCTTTTAAAAGACTTAAAGGAAAAAAAAGAACATAGAAGGAAAGAAAAAGAAACAAGAGAGAGAGGAAAAGAGAAAGGAAGCAAGAGAGAGGAAGACCTGGTGCTGGCACAGTCATCGTTCATGTTGGTGTCTACACCCCCACAAGGACAGGGAGTGTGAAAACACCGCCGGGAGCCACCGAGGGTGTGCAGCGAGCCACGGTGATTACTGGATTCCCGCAGCCTGGTTATTTCTCTGGGAAGGGAAAAAGTCCAGCACCCGAATTTTTTTTTCTTTCCCTTAATAGGTGAAGTTGAACCTAAAGCACTGTAATTTTAATCAAATCTTTCCCATCTGCATGTAGTGTCTCTAAGAAGTTGAAGATTTAAGTGTATGTTGTAGGGTTTGTGGAATTGTCCCAGCAGGGGAGAGAAAGGGGCAGAGCGGTGGTAATTATGCTACACTTAAAGGTATTTTGGTTGCCAGGGAAGGCTTTTTTTTCTTTTTTGTAATTTCCCCATTCCCTCATTGAGGGTTTGGATGATGTCATGGACAGGAAAGGGGAAAAGGGAATGCAGCAGCCAAAAGGGCAAGCAAGAGGGAGAGAGATGAAATTGTAATTTTTCAGTTTGGGTGAAGGTTGGACAGTTGGGAAAATTGGAATGGGATGCTCTCAGGCCAGGAGCTAGGGCTGAGACTGACCAACATCTTTCTAACACAGACACACAGACACACATTAAGCCCCACGGATACATCCAAACACATGCACATCCCACATACCACACAACCTCCCCACCCCCGCTCACCCTGCACACAGACACGGGGAATGCACACATATTCCATGTACAAGCACACACAAGGCTAAGCACACAGCATAATGCATGGCACATGAGTGTCATTGGCACATGATTGTCATCTGCACATGTGGAACCACAAACTGGCCCAGCACATATAAACAGTTGCAGCCAAACATGCACAATTAATACAATCAGCATAATGTGCAGACACCCGTGCACACACACACACACAGCCTCTACATGTGGGCATGTGGGAACTCACACTGACGACAGAGCCTCAGCTACAACACAGAATTACCAGGACGATCAGAAGTCACCAACCAGATGCACCCAAAGAGGTGGAGGAGGGTGGCGGGGCGTGGGAAGAGAGTGGGTGCAGGTGGGAAGTGGGGAGGGGGAGAGAAATCTGTGTGCCTTTTGGCTTTTGTTTAATAACATTTTTATTTTAAAACAGATTTAGGTTTAGAAAAAAGTTGCAAAGATAGTGCAAAGAGTTCCCGTGTACCCCACACCCTATCCATACTATCCTGTCATTGGTATGGTACATCTGCCACAATCAATGAACCAATATTGACTCTTGGTGTTAGGTGGGGAATCCCTTAACCACACACTCCCAGGATGCAGTGATTTTTAACACTTAATAATTCCAAACAAGCAGGCATTTGGAGATCTCTGCAGCAACTTCTGTCCAGAAATTAACGGCCTGGGATGCCGTCCCTGGCGAATGTGTGCTATTGAGACGTTTAGCTGAGGAATATTGTCTCTTGTCAGTTCCAATCTCCAACAATTCTACCCAAAGTAGAATTTCTAGATGAACTGACAACTTGGTGGATTTCAGCCCTGAAATATATGCACACATATCACCCTTTTGTGGCAAGAGCACGCCTTTCCAAATCAGCGCTCCTGCAGGAAGAGGGACTGAGCTCGCATCAGGGAATCCCAAGGGGGAAAGAGGTAGTTTCTTTTATGATGAAGCACTGTGGCCTAATTCGACAAATACATTTGGAAGAAGTTAATTTCTTCAGATAAAACAGACTAAGAGGCCTTGTCACAAACTTCCTTAGCTCTAGCATTCTCTTACATTCTCTCCCCATCCCACACATTCCCATACTTTATCTCTACAGATCTCAATCCTACCCATCTTCTGAAGCCCAGTAGAGTGCCACCTCCTCCAGGAAGCCTTACTGGGTGCCATGTATCCTCTGGCTGCCTCTTGGAACACTCGACCTCGTGTGATATTCAGCACTTGCCACCTCACACCAGGATTTGCTGTGCCTGTCTTATCTCCTGAATTAGTCTCCCAGGGCTGCCACAACAAAATACCACAAACTGAGTGGCTCAAAGAAGGGAAATCTATTATCTCATAGTTCTGGAGCCAGAAGTCTGAGATCCAGATTTCGCCAGAGTCACTTCCTTCTAAAGACTGTGAGGGTGAATCTGCTCCATGCCCCTCACCCAGCTTCTGGTGGTTTGCTGGTCATTTGAGGCTTTCCTTCACCTGTACGTGCATCGCCCAGAGCTCTGCCTGCATCTGCACATGGTGTTCTCCCTGTGTGTGCCCGTTTCTGTGCCTAATTTTCTCTTTTTATAAAGACATGGTCATATTGAATTAGAGCCCACCCTAATAGCCTCATCTTAACTCAATCATCTGCAAAAATCCTATTTCCAAATAAAGTCACATTCAAAGGTACTGGGAGTTAGGATTTCAGCATCTTTTGAGGGGACGCGATTCAACCCATAACATCTTCCCTGCTGGGCCCAAGTTCCAAAACATGCAGAGTCCATTTTTATACTCACTTTGTAACCTACAAGATCTAGATCTGTGCTTGACATAGAGCAAGAGCTTAGCAAAGGTTTGTGTGATTAGCTAACCATTCAGATGGCCAGTACAGAGACAAGATGAAAAATCACTTCAAAAAAGAAATTATTGTACCCAGCCAGATGGACCAGGACATGCTGGTGTTTTGAGAAGTTAACTTAGTATAAAATACACTTCAGAAGAGAGGAATCTCTCCTATGTGGTCCTACCGAAGGCCAGTTTTTAGGGAAAAAAAAAAATATGTTCCCAAGGTGACACCAGCTCACCTGTTGACCTTTTCTCTGGTTCCCTTGCCACGAGAAATCCAATCCTTGAGAAACTGCAAGAACAAAAACTAGCAGTGCCCAGAGAGCTACGGCATGTTAGCTGGAGACTGCTAGACAAGGCAATGGGAAAAAGTGATCACCACCCGGCCCTCTCCCAAGGGAACTTGGAACATTCAGGCACAGAGAGGTTGTCGAATTTCCCTAAGTCCCACAGCTAGTCCATGGCCATACACACCCAAGTATTCTGCCCTCAGAGTATGTGCACTTGACGATTATGCTAGGTTGAAAGAAACAAAGACTACATCTGGGTCTTGAAGAAGAAAAAAGTAGGCTAGACAGCCAGGAAAAGGAAGGCAATTCCTGGAGAAGAGATGAGTGTAAGCAAAGCTGCACTGGCAGAAATGGAAGAGGGTTGCCCAGAGTCTCACTCGAGCAAAAGCCCTGGGACACAACAATGACTATGTCTGTGCCCCTGCATGTGACTATAAAAGGCAATGCTCTTGTGTTGTCCGGGCTGAGCCAGCTGGGGACATCCAAGGTGAATCTACACTACTTTACTGTCTACAGGACCTGGTCAGAGCTTGGGACTGGCTGAGACGGGCTGAGTCCCACAGCAAGATCTAAAGGGCACTGTCCCTAAACTCATCTGAGATGTTGGGTCAAAGCCAAAATAACCACAGTTCCAATAAAAAGATTTTTTAAAAAATTAAAAATAAAGAAAAATAAAATAAGAAAGAGCTCTCCCATGGAGCAGCCGACCAGAGAAAGGGGGCCATCCATGACTTTTCCAGCAAATTGGTATGAACTTTCCTGTCATTGACAGTGAATGCAGCTGGCCCCATTGTCTGCCTCTTTACAAAATCCAATATTTCCCCTTCTGTTATGCTTGGCACAGTGACAAGAAAGGAAGAAATAAAAGTTACCCTTTTTAATGAAGCTGTTGAGGATCCTTTTTTTTATTATTGAAATTGACATGACCATTACCATTTTGATTCCTGTTCTGACACAAGAGTCACATAGCAACATGATCCTGTCCATGGCAACCTCTCCACTCTTCACACAAAGACAGTCTTGACAGTTTAACATTCAATAAAAAGTACTTTTAATTAAAAGATGACTAAGAACTGGCAGCACAAAAAATATATGGAACACATATTTTCAACTGTTGTTAACATTCATTTATAAAGGAAACTACCAACCTAAACTTGTCTTTTGAAAATAATGGACATACGCCTTGAATGAGGCATGGAAAGATTCCTCAAGTCCAGCAAAGGATATTAAATTCTATCCAACAAACCTTTAATTAAGTGCCTACTAAAGGCTAGGACTTATCCTAGATCCTGAGAGCAAATATTTGAATGAAGCCTTGACAGTGTACTGTGTGAAAATCGTAACAACATCAGCACCGACAGCATCATAACAATGACTTCCATCTACAGAGGGTCTACTGTGTGCTAGACACTGTGCAAAGTGCAGTCGCTGCATTTGATTTCACATAATCTTCACAAGACTCAGAGATGATAAATAACGTGCTCAAGGTCATGCACAGGAGCTGTGGCTGTGTCAATACCCAAGTCCACTAGCTGCAGCTACCTGCATGCTGCCATGCTGCCTTGAGCTTTGGAAGGCAGCAGCAGCAACCAGAAGAAGCGAGGATGAAGCACCACCAGGGCATCCAAGAAGACATCCTGGAGGCATGTGCATAACATGTGTGTGTGCATGTGTGTGGTGTTTGTGCATGCGTGTGATGTTAGGTCTTCAGAGAGACAGGAAAATGTGGTGATTCAGCACACAGACTCTGCCTGGCTCTGCCACTTACTGCTTGTGTGATTTTAAACAAGATTTCTCTCCTGTGAAGTGTGCATAATAACAGTACCTCTCTATTAAAGGAATTAAATAAGTTAACATATCTAAGGACCTTAGAATAGTGCCTGGCCCATAGTAATCATTATTAATATGAATATTATTATCTTTATTACTATCTTAGCTATTACTCCCCAGTGGTGTGAGAGAAGCATTAATAATATTCTGTTCAGATTAAGAAATGAATTGACTCACTCATCTGAACTTTTCTTCTGACTCTGGCTACACTCCACTTAGGGACGGGATAAACTACTCCAGGTGATAAGAACAGAGAATTTATACACACACACACATCCTGTTGGCTCTGTTTCTTTGGGGAACCCGGGCTAATACAGTCAGCTTCACCAAACATGTAGATACAGTGCTGCGCTATGTACAGTTGTTCTGCTGTAAAACCACCCGCTGTACAAAATCTCACAGTAAAAACCATAGGGACTGTGGAGAAACAGAGGTTAGGGCCACACACTCAAAAACATCATCAGTAATGCATTATAAAAAGATAAGACCCATTTGGGGTGATGAAAATGTTTCAGAACTTAATACAGGTGATGGTTGCACAGCGTGGTTAAAGTACTAAATGCCATGGAATTTTACTCTTTAAAGTGGTTCGTTGTATGCATGCTATGTGAATTGAGTTTTTTACAAAAGATAAGGATTTTTTTTATGGTAGCATGACTGTACACATGTTAAGTCTTTAAGAAAATGTGTAAATACTACAATAAATTTGGTATTTTAACTAGTTCAAGGCCTGAAGTTTGCTTATGGAAGTGGACATCGGAAGAGGTGTGGCTTATGAGTGACCAAGAGGCAGCAGAAGGGAGGTCACCTGGAATTGGCCATAGAGTTCCATGTGGGTGGCTATGACTCCTAACACGGAGGGTGAATTTGTGTCTGAGGGGCGCACACACGTGCTGTGTATTCCTACGTGACTCCACCTATCCGGGCACTGAACATCTTCTGTTCCCACCTAGTGCTCACCACATGTTTCTCAGGGATGAATTCGTGTGTAAAGCAAGCACAAAACCCCAAGCTGTGCTCAGATTGTTCCCTATTAGATTGATCGTGTTGGGACAAATTGGTATTTTCAAAACAAGCATTGAATCAGGATTGATTGTACGGTCTTACTACTCACCACAACCCCTTTTATAGAGGAAGAAACTGAGGGTCAGAGAAGTCCTCTTGCTTATCTAGCCACATACACAAGAACAGACTCAAGCAATGGAGTCGAGGTTCCTGGTTCCTCAGCTGCTGCATTTCTCGTTCCTGCCACTGCCTCCCTCGACATGCAGAAAAGGTGGGTAGTCCCCACAACTGTGAGGAAGGATGGCCAGGCCTCTGGCCTAGAACCAGCATGAGGGGGTAGAAACAGTGCCAGGCCTGTTGTTAGGAGGCCTGAGCCCTCATTATGGGAAGGAAAATAACATTTTTTGAACCCCCACAGAGCTGGGTACCCAGCATAAGTTATCTCAAAATTATCAAAAACATCTTGGTGACCCAGTTCTCGTTATGCTCATTGGAGAGAAGAGGAGCCTGAGGGTTAGAGAGGTGACCACCCTTCCCTACTGTGCCCAGCAAACTGAGGACAGAGCAGAAGTTTCAAAGCAGCCTCCCTGATTCTACGCCCGCAGCTTTCCCTGCCATGCCGCCTGTTTGGAAGAAGTCTGTGGCTTTATCTGGCCTCTTCTATTCCCCCAGACCTCTGTATCCACTGCAGTGCTCCTAAAGTCACTTGGTCTTTTACTTCCTTCCAAAGGGCAACGTCCCCAGGGGCACATCAGCTCCGCAGTGCCTGTCCCAATTAGGAACAACAGCCTTCAGGTGAGGTTTGAACGTGTGCCTTCTGGGTGGGAGGCAGGCCTCACGGCCGCCCTTCCAGTCTAAAGCAGCTGTCCCCTCTCATCCCTATGTCACCAGCTAATTAACTATGGTTTGAGAGCATTGCCTTTATTACCTTTAACAGCCCCATAGCCACTGATTGCCATCGTTGATGGCTAATTTAATTTCTGTCAATACAGCTCTGAGTGGCTTTAAAAGAACCATTATCCACAAGGTTGGTGCTTGAGGAGGATGTTAGTGGGATCGCACTGAGCGCAGGATTTCATATTTAGGTCATAGTATGTTCAATGCTGCGGAGACCTCAGAGGTGACTAGTCCAACCTCTCAATTTGCAGATGGGACAGCCGAGGCCCACAGAGGTTCAGGGCTTTGGCTCCAAGCTCTCACAATAAGGAATGGCCTCTCCTACTATAATGAAGGGTTTGTTTCTCAGTGACAACCTGGGATAACCTTCCCATCTTTTCTCTGCTCTGTACCCAGAAGGACCTGTGGAAAGGGCTGAGCTGATGCTTTCATTTTTCTGCTTAAAAACTCTCAAAAATGCTGCATTCCTGAAGGGATGTCATGCAACCTCCCAGGGAGGTCCTTGGTGATTGGGCTCTGTCTGTCTGTGTACCCTCATCACCCACTTTTCCTGCCCAGGTGGCCCAGGCAAACCAGGCTGCCTGTGCTCCCTGAGCTCACTGCAGACTCTCCCCTCTGAATCTCTGCACCTGCTGCTGCTTCCACCAGAAAATTTTTTTCTGACCTTGTCAACCCAAACAACTTTTCTTGATCCTTTAAGAACACAGCTCATCTGCTCTGGGAAGCTACCCATTTATTTTCTTCATTTGATAAATTAATCATTATTTATTTGCTGAAATCCTACCATCTTCTAGACACTGCAATTAGTGCTGGAAAGAAAATGGCCAGCCAAGCCAGACATGGTTCCTGCCCTCATGGAGCTTAAGGTCCACAAAGAGAGACAGACACTAGACAAAATAATAGCACAGTTACAACTGTGAAAAGACCCCTGGATGAGAAAAATGTGTGCCAAGAGATCCAATGTCAGGGAGATTCTGTCTGGCTGGGGGAGTCTGAGACCCCCTGTTTCTCTTCCTCTATTGTGCTTGTCACTTTGTACTATCATAATTCTGCTCATAGGTGAGCCCTTTGAGTATCTTAGCAACTAACTCAGGGCTCAGGGCTCAAAGTATGCTTATAAAATAAATGGAAGTTTTCTCTTTCTTTTCTTGATTAAAACATTGTTCAAATTAGCATGGACCATACTCAATCCCTAGAGTAATGGATAACACAACAGCTGAAAAATATTTTTCAAACAGCAATATCTTTCACTGGAATTGTCAAGGCTACTCATTGATCCATCAGCCATTTATCCACCCATCCTTTCATTCATTCACCCGCCCATCCATTCATTTAGTCCAACCTCTCCACTATGCATCTATCTATCCAACCATCCAGCCAGCCAGCCAACCAACTATGCAGAAACCTACTCATTCTCCCGTCTATTCATTTATCAACTTATCCATCTATCCGCTCTCTCTCTCGCCATCCATTCTACCATCTATTCCATAAATACTTACTGATCCCCTACTACACACCAAGCATAGGATAGGTGCTAGGGAGTGCAGAGAGCACTCATGAATGGCTTCTCACTGGCTAACTCTTTCCTGTCCTTCAAGTCTCCCTTATATCACCCCCTCCAGGAATCTCCCTTCACTCCTAGGCAAGGTTAGTCTTCCCCATTCCCCTTTACTCCTCCTTCCCTTGCCTACCCTCCAGGTCCCCGTTCCCCACACTCTCTGCTAACAGCTATCAATCTAACACAGTGATATATTTGCCTAAGTATGTTTGTCTCTATCATAAAACTGGGAGCTCCTGCCTCTTGTTGTCATTAATTTATCATAGTAAAGTGTCCATCAGTATGCTCAATGCCCGAATGAATAAATGAATGATAAAAAATGAATAAATTGCACAGCCTTTACCTCAAGGGGGTGAGTTTAGTAGGTAGAAGCCACACCTGTACAGGTGCTAACAGGGTAATTAATAAAGCTATGTTAGAGGTATATACAGACTTTGAGGCTTGAAGTGTAATGGGAAGACTTTCAGGGGCTGAGGAGAGACAGGAGCATTCCAGGCCCAAGGAGTGGCAAGTGCAAAATCATGGAGCATGGAGAACATGTGTTTGAAGGGAAAAAGCAAAACCCTCCATATGAGCCCTGCTCTGGGTATATAAGGAAGTGCAGGGAAATGAGACCTCAAAAATTTAGTGGACTTACTTCTACAAATTAATAGTTTTATCCTTCTTAACAGCCAATTGGCATTCTTCACATAAAATCTCAGAACTGACCCCAATTACATAACAGGTGAAGTGGGATGGTAATTAGTTAACACTTCCAATATATGTTCTTATTGATGAAATTGATATGAGAGAAAGCCAACAAATATAAACAATGGGGTTATTTTGACTGACAAAAAAATATTGAAAGTAGGGTTTATGAATCATTGTCTTATAGCTGCCCACCTTCCCCAGCTGTGCACAGTAGAGAAAAAGCCTGATTCACACTATGTAGTTGCAAATAGTAACAGGTTGTTTGTGGTTTCAGAAACCTGCCTTACATGCTTAGGATACTTTTTAGTTAAGTAGACTCTGCAGCTTAAAGGGAAGTGAGACACAATGTAATCATTTTTTGGATCTTTCCCTATATCTCACCTAACCCCTTCTGTCCCTCCCCCTTTCCCACCTCTGGTAGCCTCAGTTCTGTTCTCTCCTTTTGAAAGTTCAATGAATTATTGTTATTGTTGTATCTTTCTTTCTTTCACTTAAATTTGTTTATTTATTTTTTTTGTTTTTTTAGCTCCCACTTATGAGTGAGAACATACAGTATTTCTCCTTCCGTACTTGGCTTATTTCACTTAGCATAATATTCTCTAAGATAATCCATGTTGCTGCAAATGGAAGAATTTCATTCTTTTTTTATAGCACCGTAGTATTCCATTGAGTATATATACAACATTTTTCTTATCCAGTCATCTGTAGATGGACATTTAGGTTGGTTCCAACTATTGGCAATTGTAAATAGAGCTGCAATGAGCATGGCAGTGCAGATATCCCTTCGACATGATGATTTCCATTTCTTTGGGTGTGAATACCCAGCAGTGGAATTGCTGGATCATATGGCAGTTCTATCTGTGGTTGTTTGAGGAATCTCCATACTGTTTTCCATAATGGCTGCACTAATTTACAGTCCCACCAACAGTGTAGGAGAGTCCATAAATTAATCCCCTTTCTCCACATCCTCAGTAGCATTTGTTATTCTCCAACTTTTTGACAATAGCCAGTCTAACTGGAATGAGTGATACCTCGATGTGATTTTGATTTGCATTTTCTGATGCTGAGTGATGTTGAGCATTTTTTCACATGTCTTTTGGTCATTTGTATATCTGCCTTTGAGAAATGCCTGTTTAGCTCCTTTGCCCATTTTTTAATTGGGTTACTTGATTTTTTTTTACTGTTAAGTTGTTTGAGTTCCTTGTATATTCTAGATACTAATCCCTTATAAGATGAATACTCTGCAAATATTTTCTCCCATTTTGTAGGTTGTCTTTTTGCTCTGTTAATTGTTTCTTTTGCTGTGCAGAAGCTTTTTAGTTTGAAATAATCACATTTGTTTATTTTTTTCTTTTGTCGCCTGTGCTTTTGGGCTCTTATTCATAAAGTCTGTGCCCAGACTACTTCCTGACTTTGTGCTTCTCTTATGTTTTTTTTTTTCAGAAGTTTTATAGTTTCAGGTCTTATACATAAGTCTTTAATCCATTTTGAGTTGATTTTGGCATATGGTGAGAGGTACAGGTCTAGTTTCATTTTTCTACTTATGCATTTCCAGTCTTTCTAATGGCATTTATTGAAGAGGCAGTCATTTCTTCCAATAGATGTTCTTGCTGCCTTTGTCAAATATCAACTGGCAGCAAGTATGCTGTTGATTTCTGGGTTCTTTATTCTGTTTCATTGGTCTGAGTGTCTATTTTTATGCCAGTACCATGCTGTTTTGGTTACTATAGCTTTGTAGTATAATTTGAAGTCAGGTAGTGTTATGCCTCCAGCTTTATTTTTTATGCTCAGAATTGCTTTGGCTATTTGAGGTCTTTTGTTGTTCCATATAAATGTTAGGATTGTTTTTTCTATTTCTGTGAAGAATGTCATTGGTATTTTGAAGGGAATTGCATTGAATCTGTAGATCGCTTTAGGTAGTATGGACATTTTCACAATGTTGATTCTTCCAAACCAAGAGCATGGAATGTCTTTCT
>NW_007727524.1:390568-395950 GCF_000696425.1 Galeopterus variegatus
TTTTCATTTCTGATTTTTGTTATTTGGGTCTTCTCTCTTCTATTTTAGTTAGCCTAGCTAATGGTTTGTATATTTTGTGTATCTTCTCAAAAAACTAGCTTTTTGTTTCATTGATCTTTGTATCTTTTTTGAGATATCTATTTCATTTAGTTCTGCTCTGATCTTAATTATTTCTTTCCATCTACTGATTTGGGGACTGAATTATCCTTGTTTTTCTATTTCTTTGAGGTGTAGTGTTAGGTTGTTTATTTGAAATCGTTCTGTTCTTTTTATGTAAGTGTTTATTGCAATAAACTTCCTTGCCCATCCTGTTTTTGCGGTATCCCACAGGTTTTGGTATGATTTGTCTTTGTTTTCATTAGTTTCAAGAACTTTTTTGATTTTCCATTTAATTTTTTCTTGGGCCCATAAGTCATTCAGGAACATGTTGTTTAATTTCCATATATTTGTATTGTTTCCAGAGTTTTGCTTGTTATTGATTTCTAGTTTTAATCTGTTGTTTTCTGAAAATATACTTGAAATGATTTCAGCTTTTTAAAATTTGTTAAGCTTGATTTGTGAACCAACATGTGGTCTATCCTGGAGAATGTTCCATGTGCTGATGAGAAGAATGTATGTGCTGTAGTGGTTGGACGAAATGTTCTGTACATACCTGCCAGCTCCAATTGGTCTAAAGCGTACATTAAATCCTGTGTTTGTCTGTTGATTTGTTGCCTAGATGATCTGTCCAGTCCTGAGAGAAGGGGGTTCATGTCCCCAGCTATTATTGTATTTGGGTCTATTTCTTTCTTTAGATCTATTAATGTTTGCTTTATATATCTGGATGTTTCTATGTTGAGTGCATATATATTTATGATTGCTATGTCTTCTTCTTTTTATCATTATAATATCCTTCTTTGTCTTTTGTTATGGTTTGGTTTAAAGTCTATTTGATCTGATATAAGAGTAGTTACTGCTGTTCACTTTTGGTTTCCACTTGCACAGTATATCTTTTTCCATCCCTTCACTATTAGACTGTGTGTGCCTTTACAGGTGAGTTGAATCTATTGAAGACAATATATAGTTGGGTCTAGCTTTTTAATCCAATCAGTCAGTCTGCTATGGTGGTGCTACTGTGGCAGTGAGTCACATTTGTGGTGGTGGTGGAAGACCACCCACATGGAAGCAGTGTCTGTAGCAGCAATTAGAGCTGCCCCCAGCTCCTGATGTCCCCATGTGTGCTCCTGTCATCTGTCTCTGATCCAATTCTATCATGACTATCCAATTTCCATTTGCTAGATATCCCCTTTCTAGCCTCTCTCATATGTGGAAGTGAGTGAGTTGGCATTTGATGCAGTTCTGTCCAGTGAGACACAGGGAAATTCTGCTAAGGCTTCCGGAAAAGCCCCTGGGGAAAAAAAAGACATGGTTTTTGCACCTATACTTCCTTCCTGCTTTGGATGCTGGTGTGAGGACATGCAGTCTCAGGTGGCAACCAGCTTGCAGTCATGAGGTGACAAGAGTGAGGACGAAAGCCAGCTCACAGAGGAGTCTGAGCTGGCATCACTGAGCAGCAAGGCAGTGCCAGCTTCTGCTCTCCTTCAGATATCCTCTTCTTCCTCATCGTTTAAGTCATTGCTACTTGTATTCTGTTACTGAATGCATTCTTAGCTGATACCTAACCCAGACTTAAGGGGCACGTGGAGAAAGAGTAACCAGAAAAATAAGAGAACTTGCCCTAGAAAAAAAAGAAGGTGATGTTCCAGAAGCCAAGGAAAGAGACATTGTGAAGAAGGAGGATGCCAAATGCCATTGGGGCATAAAGTAAGATGATGAGTAAAAATGGCGAGTGAGTATATATTGACTAATGAGATGGGGAGGATCAGGAGGTGAAGTGGTGATGCTTTAGGCATGACCCACTGCAGTTGCCAGCTAGAACCTTCCATGAGTGATTTGGAGAGTAATTTAACATATGTTGGAGAGAAAGGACTTAACTGAATGAAGAAATTTCCCAAAGAAGGATGAAGGGACTGGATCTGGAGCACAAGGACAAGACTTTGTCATGAAAAGGAGAAATAGACCCCTTTCTCAGAGACAAGGGGGAGCAGATGAGGAGAGTTGCAGAAAGGGAAAATAGGTGATCAAGGAGAAATCAGTTGGAGGAGGTGATAGATGAGAGGTGAAAGAATTGTTAGGGAAGAAGGGGCTGATCGGGGATTTGAGGAGTATGATACAGCTCAGGAGAGCTGCTACCTAGGGGAATAAGGACATCATTAAAGGGAACCAAGGGTGCTTGCTGCTTGAGCAGCTGAAGCAGCTCTCCATGTTCTGCATTCTACAAAAAGCAGTAAAAACTTCTGCCGTTTTTGTACCAACTTCTTGTCAGCAATTGGCAATGTTTATATCTTCTGCATAGAGAAAGAGAAATTACCTGGCAGATGATCTCTGTTATGACATATATATCCATGGAGGAAGAGGGGAGGAAAACTCACCAGTGACAGAGAAGTACCCTGTCTTTCATAAGTGAAGATGGATGTCATAACAGAGAATCAGCCATGGCCTTACGTCCATGCATGCAAACCTGCCATTCAGCAAGGCGGAAACTTCTTTGGATAACTCTTACAGAAAATAAAAGTGTTTGTAATGTGAATTCTTTTGTCAGTGCAGTAATATATGGGTAGAAGTTTGTAAGGAAGGAAATATCACCTGGAAAAATCTTCTGGTTGATTATATATTGGTAGTGTCTCTGGCTTAGGCGAGCTGTGGATGACTTGTATTTATGTCTGTGTACACATGTGCATATATATTTAATGTTTTAGAGCTCAGAGAGGGACATGCCATTTTGAGATAGCAATCCAGTTTTTCATTGCAGCATGAAGTAACCAGAGAAGCCACTGTGACCTGCAATTTTATGACAACACTTTCAACCTATTTCCCCTTCCCACAGAAGGGGCCCCATGTCTAACAAATCAACCTGCAGGTAAGGGGTGGATACCAGTATGGCAGGAAGGAAATCTACAGCCAGTCCAGTTACCAGAAAAGTAATTTTCCATGTCATGCATCAGCCCTTCTTCATCCTTCATTGGGAAGTATCTTGCAAAGAAAAGATGAGACAAGTGACCTTAACAGAGGAAATATTAAAATGGGGCTGAGGAAGAAGGAAGGAGGAAAATGACAGTTCACGCAGCTGAACATCTCGGTTGGTTTTTGATGCTTTCAGATGACATCTGCTTTAAGTCCCTAAGAAGCCATCCAAACTACCAGCCCACCTTTCGTAGTTCACTGTGAGATTCCCTGTGGCTTCTTGAATGAATCTTGTCTAGAGCAATAAATCCCCTGCTGACCCTGAGCATAGGGGGCTTTCAGATGACATCTGCTTTAAGTCCCTAAGAAGCCATCCAAACTACCAGCCCACCTTTCATAGTTCACTGTGAGATTCCCTGTGGCTTCTTGAATGAATCTTGTCTAGAGCAATAAATCCCCTGCTGACCCTGAGCATAGGGGTTCTGCAGCGGGTTCAGCCAGTTTGTCCCTCATCTATCAAACATGAATTCCTAAATATTCAAAAAAGTTTGTTTGGAAAATCCTGCTTGAACCTTGATGGGAAAACAGGTGGGAAGGATTGCCAGCCTGCTTGTCCCATGTGAAGGTTGGATGGGAAGCCGTAGTGCAGCTGGAGGAATGAAGGGGTGCACAGCAACAAAGCCTCCTGGAAAAGCCCTTGAGGCTCAGACTAGCAAGTTCACAGAAATCTTTGGCAAGTGGGGTCTCAGGCACGTGTTGCGTGCTGAGGCATATATTCCAAAAGGACTCAGATGGAAGGAGGAAGTCGGGAACAGCAGGTCAACACAAGCAAAATAGAGAATAACTAGATTAATTACAGAGATGGGGGATGGGAAAGCAATGATTTTGGCATGAGCGTTCTTGTACTTCCATTACATAATTTTATAGGTCATTCACTTATATTTGTTCAACAGTAAGACAGTCTAGCTCTAAAAATATCAGAATCATATTAGATCTAGTATCTACTCTCATAAAATGATGCCATGACTGCTAAATTCTCATCTTAATTCAGTAATTATCATAGATAATTTGATTGTTTCCGGAAAGAATTTTAATCTGTTTTTTTTTTTAAGACACAGATATAAGAGGACCAGAAAGAAAGCTGGTAATACAGAGGACAGAGAATTGCACTAAAAGCCTAGGACAAGCATGGTTAGGATTATGATGCACTTAATATAAAGTGGGTGTTACCTAGCAATTGAGGCGAAAAGGGAAACAGGACAAGTCACGAAAAGTCTCACGGTCTCCCAAAAGTTTCAGGAAAGCATTCAATAGGAGAGAGAAATTTTTTTCTAGCACTAAACTCTTAGGAGAATTGACTGCAGGATCTTTCATGCAGTAGGCAATTCAGTGAATACGATCTTCAACAGAAGTTTTACAAAAGATGCAGAAATATATTTTTGCTCATGTTTTATATGACCCTATATTAAAAGCCTCAATGAAAATGTAGATCTCTGAAGGCATTTCTGTGAGAACACTAGGTTATATGACACTGGATTCTGGGTTGGAAGAATCATAGGGAGTGATCTCTATCTGCCATACTGAACTGCAGTCACCTGAATAATTGTCCCTGTCTCCTCCTCAGATGTTAAGGTCTTGAGGGTGGCATTTTGTTTTGTTTTGTTTACTTATATTTGTATCCCATTACCCAGCATGGTGCCTGGCACACAGGAGGCATTTTTATAGCAGATGTTGGGTAGAGGATTTAATTTAATGCATTGATAGTGCTTTGGTTGGTGTGTCTCTTAGCCAAACACTACCCAAATGAGGGTCCACATGAAGGTTCTCACCTGAAAGGTGATATCAGCATCACCTGGTGACCTTTCACACAAAACCATGATCTACTGGTTCCTTCTGCCTACATCCCAGTAAGACCTGGCTTCTGATCTTTCCAGAAAAATGGTCATTTGGACTTTGTTCCTGTGAACTCTGCTATAGGCATCCAGGATATTGCTCTTTTGCTATGTTATTCAGGGTCAGCTTCTGTTGCTGGAGATAGGTAGTCTGATCAGAAAGTGTCCGAAGTGCTAGTGTTTTCACTGGAGAGGAAGTGGGCAGCTTTTTGTAGCTTTATTGCATGAGAGGGTTTCCAGGATTACTAGTGAATTATTGAGCCTTCCTACAGGGATGCCAGGCAGGGTGTGCAGGAGTGGGCTCACACTGGTCCCCCAGAGTTGCCCGGGTGCATCTCTCCCCAATTCTGCAGACAATGACCTCACCCTGGTAGTCTGAAATCAGCCACGGGGGGAGTATTTGCACCACAGAAATCAGAAAACTCTGTGAATTAGATTTGGGGGATTTTTCCTTCCCCAAAAGAGCTGGTTGTTAAACATTTATCAG
>NW_007727524.1:396369-397851 GCF_000696425.1 Galeopterus variegatus
TTGCTGGAGATAGGTAGTCTGATCAGAAAGTGTCCGAAGTGCTAGTGTTTTCACTGGAGAGGAAGTGAGCAGCTTTTTGTAGCTTTATTGCATGAGAGGGTTTCCAGGATTACTAGTGAATTATTGAGCCTTCCTACAGGGATGCCAGGCAGGGTGTGCAGGAGTGGGCTCACACTGGTCCCCCAGAGTTGCCCGGGTGCATCTCTCCCCAATTCTGCAGACAATGACCTCACCCTGGTAGTCTGAAATCAGCCACGGGGGGAGTATTTGCACCACAGAAATCAGAAAACTCTGTGAATTAGATTTGGGGGATTTTTCCTTCCCCAAAAGAGCTGGTTGTTAAACATTTATCAGCATTCCACTGCTGCGGGAAGAGGAGAAGAAGAAAGGGACAGAGTAATAGAGAATAGGTCCCTGAGCCCTCCCCTTCCAGTTCACCCTTCAGACAACCCCAGATTCTTCTTTCCACTGCAAATTTTCACTTGTTCTCCCAATGACTAATAAAAGCATCTGCTAACTTTTCTTAAAGGGCCAATAGCAAGTATTTTAGGCTTTGCTGAGCACACAGTCTGTGTCACAAAGGCTCAGCTCTGCTGTTGTGTTGTGAAAGCAGCCACAGACAATACATAAGTGAATGGGCATGTCTGTGTTCCAATAACACTTTATAAAAACAGATGGCAGTCCAGCTTTGCACCATAAGCTATAGTCTGCCGACCCCTGATCTAATACATGAATCCAGACTCTTCCGCATAACCATCGAGGACCGGTGGGGTGAATTCCCACACTTCGCAGCTGCTTCTTTCACTTCTCTTCCACTTTCCCAAGGAGCACAATGGGCTCTTCCTAAACTCACCTCTCTAATCTGACAACCTTGTGCCTTTCACCCTCTGGTCCTGCAACAGGAATATTGGCTCCCATGTCTCCTTTCAAAACCAGGCTCATTTGGAATGCACATGCATTGCCTTTGGATTTGCCATACCCTATTATGTCCAGATATATAGACTCATCAAATCCTGCTCCCCAGCCAGATACACAGTAGGTATTTTCTGTCTTGTAGTTACCAGTTTTCCACCTTCTTGACCTCGGGAATGCGGTTGCTATGTTGATTTATCTCTCCGTCCTCTGGGCCTAGCACATGTAGGCACATGGTAGGTGCCTAGCATTGACTGGAAAAAGAAACTGGGATTTGATTATGATCTAGAAGATTTCCCTCAATGTGCTACCAGAGATAAATGTCCAACAAAACCACCCTTGACATCATTTCTCTGAATCATCCGTATGGCCCTTAGACATGTCATCAACCCACCTCAAGCTTCATCTGCTTTGTCTGCTAAGAAAGAGTTATGATCATTGATCCTTTAGGTCTCTATAATCTAGAAAATATCTTCCTGGATCAATTCACAGCATTACCTTTATACTTTGACTCCTTTATCAGTGTAAGCCAAGGGACCATATAAAATTGCCTCTCCAATGCTGGTCCTC
>NW_007727524.1:399476-401538 GCF_000696425.1 Galeopterus variegatus
CATCACTGTACCTTCAGTGCATAGCAGAGTGCACTTTTGAAAAATATTCAAATGCAATATTCTCAAAGGACACTTCCTTCTCCATTCCCTGCCTCCCCCAGCTTCCGTGATCTTAAACGGCGGCAGCAAAGGTGTGAATGAATTAGGTATAACGTGCCTAGAAACACCATTCATTTTGCAATTGAGTGTCTAAGTGGTATCATCTGGAAGGAAAGAATCTTGAATTTTCTTTACCTGATAGAGGCTGCATTAACCATTCCATCTCCTGCAGGCTCTAGGGGTTAGCACCTTGGTTTCTGTTCCCTGTGTATTCATGGAAAATTGCCTAAGAGTGGAATTTGCTGGATAAAGCATTTGCAAGGATGCACAGCTTGAGCAGGAGTATGAAGAAACTACCTTCAGGTGGACAAGGACACAAACTGCAAGAGGAATGTGGGTGTGAACTGAGGACACTGGGGCTCTCTAGGCCTCAGGTTCCTCATTTGTATAATGGGCTCATGCTACATCAGTGCTCTTTGAATTTATTTTTGCCTTGTTTTGCTTTGCTATTAGCCAAAAAATATTGTTAAGAATGTAGCCTAATGTAGCAGAATCCCTCTGCATAAAGCAGGAGTTTGGAACCTGAAACTTTACCACATATACATACACACATATATTACATACACACACGCACACACCCTCCTGCTTCCCCTGGGGTCCCTGAGGGAGGTTCATGGACCTTCTACAGCTCCTTAGAAGACAGTTTGAAAACCAGTGTGCCAAGTGATCAGCAGTCCAGCTGATCCTGGCAGCCTTTATGCTGTGGCTTTTATGACCCATGGCTAGTGTGAGCTTGCACTGGACTGAGGGAGTTTGTGGGACACGGGACATACAGTGCTCAAATGGGAAAGTCCCAGGCAAACTGAGCTGGGTTGGTCACCCTGCTGTGTCCTGACCAAGCCGTCTCTCCACACTAGGGGGAAGGGCAAGACCCTGTATTGTACGGCCAGCAGAGCAGGCCAGGACTCAGTGCCTTTGGGAACAGGGGACGCATCATGCATAACTGAAATCTAGTACCCCAAGCTACATGGCACATAGCTGAATTTTCTTTCTTTCTTCTCTTTGTCCTTTTTGCCATCCCATCAGCAACTCCCATTGTGTCAGAAGAATAATATGGCAGAAAAGCAGAGGGAGCCTGGCCTGTTTCAGAAGCCAACACTGTGGACTCACAAGCACCTGGGATTTGGGGTTTAAAAAGTCTAAGACACAAAGGATTCAGTCTATATAATATATTTTATAAACAATAGGTTAAAGAAAAAAATGAAGAGCTATGTTCATTTTCTATTGTCCTGTAACAAATTACCACAAACTTAGTTAAAACAACATAAATTTGTTGTCTTACAGTTCTGGAGGTCAGAAATCCCACAGCGGTTTGCACTGGGCTGAAATGAAGATGTCTGCAGGGCCATGCTCCTTCCAGAGACTGAAGGAAAACATCTGTTTCCTTGACTTTTCCAGCTTCTAGAGGATGCCCAAACCCCTTGGCTCACAGCCCCTTCCTCCCTGTTCAGAGGCAGCAGTGCGGCATCTCCAGGTCTCTTGCCAATTCTGGCCGTCATCACAGCTTCCCACACTCTGCTTCCATCACTACGTCTCCTTCTTCTCTCCAAATCTCCTCCCTCTCTCTTATAAAGACCCTTGTGCTGGCACTGGACCCACCTAGATAATCCAGGATGATCTCCCCATCTTAACATCTTTAATTTAATCACATCTGCAAAGTCCCTCTGCCACGTAAGGCAACATATCCACAGGTTTGAGTATTAAGATGTGGACATCTTTTTTTTATTTTGGGAGAGGGAGGGCAGACAATATTTTGTCTACCTCAGAAGCCAAGCAATTTTGCCAACCTCAAATATTCTTCAGGCTAGAGGAAGGGGAGAGGTAGCAGGTAACAAAGGAAGGAGAGGTCCAAGGGTCCCAGAAGAAGAGGACTCAGGGAGATTATGCAGAGAGATGGAGTCGGCATCCAGATCCATCCAGCCTCAGACTGAGATACCGTCTGTTCCCAGTACTAGAGAACTGC
>NW_007727524.1:402050-404894 GCF_000696425.1 Galeopterus variegatus
CCAAGCAATTTTGCCAACCTCAAATATTCTTCAGGCTAGAGGAAGGGGAGAGGTAGCAGGTCACAAAGGAAGGAGAGGTCCAAGGGTCCCAGAAGAAGAGGACTCAGGGAGATTATGCAGAGAGATGGAGTCAGCATCCAGATCCATCCAGCCTCAGACTGAGATACCGTCTGTTCCCAGTACTAGAGAACTGCATGGAGCCAGGCCTAGGTCCACAGAAGGCCAGCGTCCACCTGAGAGTACTCTGCCCAATGCCAGTGACAGGAGCTTCCTTGACCGCCTTGCCACTGACATCCAGCAAGAACCTCCTCATGTCAACCACCATCAATATGGCGCCATGGCTAAGACAGGTCTCCATAGAACCAGCCCTCTATGGACAACCTCCAGGCTGAAAGGCTGGGTGAGGGTGATTGAAATCTCCCCCCAAGAAGGAGGGTGGCACGGTAGACACAAAAGGAAGGAAATACAGGTGGGAGGGAGGAACGGGAAGGAGGAAACAAGAAGGAAAAGAAGGGAAAGAGGAGAGAAAGGAAGAAGGAAGGAAGTCCCACCCCATGCTGCATTGGGTCTCGTGCTGAATTAAACCAGCTCCGAGTCTTTCCCAGATACTGGTGACACGCTGTTTGGTTATAGCATCATTGACCTTGTTAAATGAGAGTCTTTAGAACCTCAAAAACATTAGGTTTCTTTGTCTCCCCCCCCGCCTTTTTCCCTGCCCACCCCACCCCTTAAAATTGACTGCTCATACTGTCACATCAGATGTCACAGTGTTAGGACAAAAAAGTCAGAAACCATGTGTGGTAGGGGCACCAAAAGGTAAAATAGATTGGAAAGACATCTTAAAATTTAACAAACTATGACTCCTGGCCACTTAATTTTATTTTATCTTTTAACAAAAAGAAAACCCATGAGAATGCATCCCCTGCTCAGCAAACCTTGGGGAAGAGGCTCTCGGTAAGTTCAAGGTGCTCCTGTCCTGTCTTATTTTCACCGAAATAAGAATCTCAAATCAAAAGCATCTGTCCTTTTCCTTGTATATGTCAAAATGTAATTGGCAACGGTTGGGGTTTGTTGCCTTTATTGCTCTTAATAGCCATATAGCCACTGATTGCCCGGGCTGATGGCTAATTTAATTTCTGTCAATACAATATTGGGGCTGTCTGCATATTCAGACCATGATTAACTGCTGCAGAGTCCATAACACTGGTGTTATTATTACTGCATTTAACTACCTCTCGGGAGAAGACAAATTAAATTATGTTGAAAATGCTGTTGATTATCATTACGAACTTATTTGTAGAGCACAATTACTGATCTGTTGTAAAATAAATCAAATTTTTTATCATCTTGGTATAAATTAACTTTACTGTAGGAGACTGGAGAGGAGAGCCTGAAAGAGTGTGGGCCACCTTGTATAAGTCAACGGAGCACTGAATTAAAATAATCATCACACGGGAACGTAATATTATATTTTAATAACGAGCTACTTCATGACCAAGAGTGCCTCGTAGATTATGCAATTTCAACAATAAAGCAGCAAGCTCAACGTGTGTCGTGCGCTGTTGACTCAAACGCAGGTTAAGGCCTGGGGATGAATTATTCCTGGGCTGTGACTCCAATTCAATCTGAAATCACCAGTAGAGTAATTTAAGGAAGGCGGCTTTACGAACACAATTACATTAATAGCTTACATGTGATCATCATTTAGCGTTTGCCATTCCCTTACAATTTAGTAGGTTCTGTTATACCATAATGCAAGATAGGCCAAATCCATCGCATGGGATCAATAAGCCATAGCCTACCACCTCTGCATCTTCAAGGAGAACCAGAGACGCCAGGCCTGGGGGCCGAGGCCTCGTAGACTTGCTGCCACGTAATTAACTCTAACATGAAAGCTTGGTCTCTAGTTGCCCATTAAATGCCAACAAAGGCAATAATATTGCATGTTCCTTTCACTATTATTTTGAGCAATTTCTGCACCTTTAAATAACTAAGTGGATCAAATGGTCGAGTAATTTGAATAAGAAATATACACCACAGGGCTCTTTTATTTAAGTACACGTGTGTGGCACAGCAGAGCCACAGACTGGGGGCTTAGCAGAATTCAGTAAACGTTCTTGTCCCGCCATAAGCAGGCTGATCTTGGGCAAGGTGATCATTCATGCTGGGCCTCAGTTTCCTCATTTGTAAAAATGGAGATGTTTTGGTTTTGTGGTTTACTGAGTGTCTTAGTTTTCCTAGGCTGCATAAGAAATTACCATAAACTTAATCACTCAAAACAACACCCATCTATTAGCTCACATTTCTGTGGGTCAGAAGTCTGCGTGGGCTCACCTGGGTTCTCTTCTTAGAGATTCAAATGGCTGAAACCAACGTGTTGGCCTGGCTGGGCTTTTATCTGGAGATTCTAGGGGAAAATCGGCTTCTAACCTCATTCAGGTTGTCAGTAGAATTCAGGTCCTCACACTTGTAGGATTGAAGTCCCCATTCCCTTGCTGACTGTCAGACAGGAACAGCTCTCAGAAACTAGAAGCTTCTTTGCTTGGAATCTCTCTGACTTCCCCTTCTACAACCAACCAGAAAAAATTCCACACTTTAAGGGCTCCTGTGGTTCGATTATGCGTGCCCAAATCATCTCACTATTTTATGGTCAATTTATTAGCAACTTAATTGCACCTGCAAAAGCCCATTTGCCAGGTTAGGGGACATAATCACGAGTGTGATCAATCTGTGTATTCAGAGTGTCTGGGATTAGGACAGGAAGACTTTGGGGGACCATCTCAGAATTCAGCCTGCCACACTGAGTTCGCATGATTTAGGATTTTAGACTAAGAGCTCTTATTT
>NW_007727525.1:0-13973 GCF_000696425.1 Galeopterus variegatus
GGCTGCTTCTCCTCTGAGGACAGCCTTGTCCCTTGCAGTCTTGAGCCATCAGCTGCTGCCCCTGCTGTCCCTTCCAAGGGGACCCTGTTCTGTCATGGCCTCTGGTTGTCAGCACCAGGCACATCTCTCCTCCAAGCCCAGCCTTTTCTGAATCTGTCGGCTGGCATCAGCCTCTTCCATGCTCCTTTCAAACAGGGGGCTCAGGAGCTTTAACTACTTTGCCCTCACCCCTCATGGGTGCTTGAAACACTGCCAGCTCCAGGCCCTTCCATCCAGGCTATTTGGTCATTGTTGCTCTGATGCTCCAGTGCCATGGAGGACAGAAAGCTTCTCCAGGGGCTCATAGCACCCCAGAACTCACCCTGGGGAAGGAGGCCCAAGTCTTCTCCACCCTGGGAGCCCCCCACATTGATGTGAGGCATCCGTTCCACACCCAGTTCCCTCAGCACTCAGGTGGGGCAGGACACAGGGACCCCAAACCTACGTCCATGTTCTCATCCTCTGATTTGGTACTGTCCACAGGTAAGAATAGTTTTTACATTTTTAAATGGCTGAAAAGAAATCAAAAGAATAATAATATTTGGGGACACATGAAAATTTTATAAAATTGAAATTTTTGCATCCATAAATGAAGTTTTATTGGAACACACCCATACTCATTCATTTATGTATTGTCTCTGACTATTCTGGCTACCATGGCAAAGATGAGTAGCTGCAATGGAGACCACATGGCCCACCAAACCTAAACTATTTACTGTCTGGCCCTTTACAGTAAAAGTTTACTGATTGACTCCTGGTCTAGGCTGAACCCTTCCTCTCCTGAGAGGCGTATGTAGTGAAAGCTACTGGTGCCCTCAGAATGTTGGGGACAAGCAGGTGGAACACCTCCTACCACTAGCCTAGTAGCCACCAGAGTTGGGGCCATGGCTTTCATCATTGTATTGGGGACCAATGCATATTCCTCCTATGGTAAATTATTTTCAATAGCTCCAACTTCAAAGGTTCATAACCAAACTAATTTGTATGTGTCTTTGGAAGAAAAGGTCACTGCATTCTTGTAATAAATGAACTTTTTTTCAACTTACAAAAAAGCTGATAGACAATTTCCAAGCAGGAAGATGATCTCAAACTAGTTCTAGTTCATCTTTAGATGAATCAGACAATTGGAACCACGAACTCAATTATCAAAAACATTGAGGATGGTTCAAAAATCAAAATAATTATGTGTGTGTGTGTGTGTGTGTGCATGTGCTGATTAGTTCAATAAACCGGATTGAGAATGCAAGTAGGAGAATTTACCCTCTAGAGGGAGATTTTTATACTTTAAAAAATTAGCAGTGCATCTCTAAATTCATGGAATAGGAAAGGCTTGCAGGGATGCTAAGAAATGTAGCCATCCTTTGTTCAACTTTGAGAGAGCTAAACATTACAACATAAGACAGGAAATGTATGAATTTGTCTGCTCATGTAGGCTTTCAAAAATCCATTTATTCAACACTTGTTTACTGAGAACCCATTATTTACCATGCATTGTATTAGAGGCAAAAAGCTGCAAAGGTATATGCCACCACCTCTGCACACAAAGAAAATACAGTAAAGTGGGAGGGTTTTTTTAGTCGTGAGGAGCAGCCTCACATAGACTGGCTTGGGGGGGGNAGGAAAGGCAGATGCAGCTGCCTTTCAATTTTAGTTCTGGTTCTGGAGGAGCTCAGACACACTCAGTTTTAGTTCTGGCAGTGCAGGAGCTCAGAGTGTTTTTGGAGGAGCTCAGAGTGTTTTCTGCCTACAACCTTTTGGTGCCACTAGCACGAGTAGACAGAAACCCTCTCTCCTGGCCTTCACCAGCTCTAGGGAAACTGAGGGGTGGAAGTGGGCTGCTTCTCCTCTGAGGACAGCCTTGTCCCTTGCAGTCTTGAGCCATCAGCTGCTGCCCCTGCTGTCCCTTCCAAGGGGACCCTGTTCTGTCATGGCCTCTGGTTGTCAGCACCAGGCACATCTCTCCTCCAAGCCCAGCCTTCTCTGAATCTGTTGGCTGGCATCAGCCTCTTCCACGCTCCTTTCAAACAGGGGGCTCAGGAGCTTTAACTACTTTGCCCTCACCCCTCATGGGTGCTTGAAACACTGCCAGCTCCAGGCCCTTCCATCCAGGCTATTTGGTCATTGTTGCTCTGATGCTCCAGTGCCATGGAGGACAGAAAGCTTCTCCAGGGGCTCATAGCACCCCAGAACTCACCCTGGGGAAGGAGGCCCAAGTCTTCTCCACCCTGGGAGCCCCCCACATTGATGTGAGGCATCCGTTCCACACCCAGTTCCCTCAGCACTCAGGTGGGGCAGGACACAGGGACCCCAAACCTACGTCCATGTTCTCATCCTCTGATTTGGTACTGTCCACAGGTAAGAATAGTTTTTACATTTTTAAATGGCTGAAAAGAAATCAAAAGAATAATAATATTTGGGGACACATGAAAATTTTATAAAATTTTTCATCATTGTATTGGGGACCAATGCATATTCCTCCTATGGTAAATTATTTTCAATAGCTCCAACTTCAAAGGTTCATAACCAAACTAATTTGTATGTGTCTTTGGAAGAAAAGGTCACTGCATTCTTGTAATAAATGAACTTTTTTTCAACTTACAAAAAAGCTGATAGACAATTTCCAAGCAGGAAGATGATCTCAAACTAGTTCTAGTTCATCTTTAGATGAATCAGACAATTGGAACCACGAACTCAATTATCAAAAACATTGAGGATGGTTCAAAAATCAAAATAATTATGTGTGTGTGTGTGTGTGTGTGTGCATGTGCTGATTAGTTCAATAAACCGGATTGAGAATGCAAGTAGGAGAATTTACCCTCTAGAGGGAGATTTTTATACTTTAAAAAATTAGCAGTGCATCTCTAAATTCATGGAATAGGAAAGGCTTGCAGGGATGCTAAGAAATGTAGCCATCCTTTGTTCAACTTTGAGAGAGCTAAACATTACAACATAAGACAGGAAATGTATGAATTTGTCTGCTCATGTAGGCTTTCAAAAATCCATTTATTCAACACTTGTTTACTGAGAACCCATTATTTACCATGCATTGTATTAGAGGCAAAAAGCTGCAAAGGTATATGCCACCACCTCTGCACACAAAGAAAATACAGTAAAGTGGGAGGGTTTTTTTAGTCGTGAGGAGCAGCCTCACATAGACTGGCTTGGGGGGGGCGGATTTTTGTAGGAATAAATGTGGAGCACTGATGGAGTTGGTCTTCCACAGAAGTCAGGAGCGGGCACTGAAGGAAGCAGTCCTCGCAGCAGTGGGACTGGGGACCTCCCCTGGCCTCAGGATGTGCCAGGGCAGTGGTGGAGTTGGAGGGCTGTGTCCATTGATCCAGCTCTGTCCCATCTGAGCTGCTGCTTTCCCTTGGCCTGAAACTCTTCTTTCCTCCATCACTTCATGGTTTCAATATTTTGCAATTGGGGCTTGTTATGACCCACTGTGGTCCCAATTCTTTCCTTCTTGTTTCTAAGCATCCCACCAAGTCTTTTTTTCTTGATATTTCCCTGTTTAAATTTCCAAGAAAAAAAGGGTGATTAACCCAGTTTTTATGTGTGTGTGTACCAGGTTATGGCTAAGTTGCCAACCAACCTACTGATTGGCTGCATTTGGTTAGGGGTCCACCCTGAACCTATCCACTCTAGGGGCAGGGTCATCCAGGGCAAAGTCTAACCATATAAAGCAGGTCCTTTGCGTTTCCCCTAGCAAGGTTAGTGGGAATGACAGATAACATAAATAACTTGTTTACCATGGAAAGAGACACACAGAAAATTAACCCTGTGCTGTGATAACACTATGAGCCAAATTCACTGGGTAAGCTTAGCAGCACAGATGGTAGAGAAAGGAAAGATCCCATAATCAGGTAGGATTAGAGCTAGGGGAACCTCTTGTCAGCAGGGCTTGGTCTTTCAGGGGTGACCAAGAAGACCACATCCAGAGGAATTAGCAGCTTCAGGCCATGTGTTGTATTCAAAGGGTTTCATGCAGCCAGTCAGGCAGGAAGGCATGGGTCCCAGTGATGGGGCCACTGAGAGCCAGTGATTGGTCGTACTGTAGGTTCCAGGCCCACAGGGAAGAGCCACAGGAGCTAGGCAGGATCTCCAAGTTGTCTTGATTTCAGAGAAAACCACTAATCCCAGTGGGGAACTGGAGGGCTAAGCAGACATCCAAGATAGAGGCTCAATCTTACAGAAAGTAGAGTGTGAGTGAGTGTGTGTGTGTATGTGTGTGTGTGTGTGTGTGTGTGTGTGTAGGGAAGAACATTGATACAATTTGGGGACAAATACCAGACACAGTAACACAAAGGATCAGTAGCAATACAAATAACTTGAGGCCTCCATCTGTCACCTGGCTTATGCTCCTGACCAGTGTGGAGTGGGTCAGCAGTGCAGGGCACTATGTCCATGGCTGAGAGGCTGGAGAAAGGGGAAGCACAGAGGAGTGAAATGAAAGCAGTCACCACAGATGACTCTTCAGCTGACCTTGACATAAGTATCAGAAACAAAGGTAGGAAGGTGAGGAAGCTTGGTCAGTAGAACCAAAATGTTCTGGGGCCCACAGGATATCTTCCCCTTGGGCTTGAAATTACCTACATGGCTAAGAAGGTTGTAAGGGAACCCGAAAGGTAAATTACTCCTGGCTACAACCCACAGACTGAGGACCATGTGGGGAAGCCAGCTGATAGATCCGGTCTCCCCTGAGGGTTGGTAAGAACACGTGAAAGCCTACAGGGCCAAGTCACTCTTCATTTTCAAAGAGCAGGACTTATATTAGTCCATTTCTGTTGCTTGTGACAAAATGCCTGGAACTGGGTGATTTATAAGAAAACAAAATTTATTGCTTACAGTTTCAGAGGTTGGGAAGTCCGAAGTCCAGGGAACACATCTGGTGAAGGTCTCGGTGGTGGCAACAGTGACCCAGCAGTCTCATGTGGCAGAAAACAGTGGAGCACAGAGAGAGAAATTTCCTTATGTACTCTCCTTTTAAAACCCTCAGAACTATGCCCCGACCACCATTATTAATACATTCACTACAACATGGTCCTACAATCTAATTACCTCTTCAAAGCCCCACCCTGCAATTACCATGATGGGATTTCCCACCCTCCTAACAGTCCCAGTGGGGATCAAGCTACTAATACGTAAAACTTGGGGGACACAATCCATATCAGGGCCTCGTGGGCCTTTTTAATTGCTCTTTAAAAGTCTGAGGTGCTTTTGTTGCTTCCATTAGTTTCACCACGAAAAAATTATTTAGGTAGCTGCCCCATGTGCTTTAACTATCTTTATCTGGAGTCAACAGCAGAGGCTTCGCTAATTAACAAAATGAATGATAGAAATAGCTTCTCATTGGTAAAATTAGTGATCTGTTAATTAACATAAAGGATGTTAGAAATGGGCTTTTACTGTTGAACCTAATGGTATTCAAGACAAATAAAGATTGGCTAAAACATGAGGGACACTATCTACTCTTCTGTAGCTGGGTGTACAGGAGTCTAGCTAGCCCTTCGTTTGTCTCCTTTCAGAATGGCATAAGAAGCGTGATTCTGAACTTGTCCTGTGTTCAGCCATGAAATCAGACCATTTTGGTTACCTGGTGCTAATTAAAATCTGGTCTTTAGAATATTGTCCCATGACTCTGAAGAGAGCCTTTTATGTAATGTGTGGACAGAGCACCTGAAAGTTCAGAGAGCTGGAACTTCACTGAGCTTACAGAACCAGCTGCTCAAATGTTTTTGGGTCTTCTTACTAATAAATATGTACGTGGGACAGCATTTGGGTTGATGCCAACTATCATTACAACATGATAGTAAGTAGGGTTATGGGGAGGTGGGGATACCATGTTGGCTGGGAATAGGCAACCTCAATGAGTAGAGATGGGATAGTCTACTGAGGCGAGGCAGCATTCATTCATTCATCCATTTGGCAAATATTTCTTGAATATTTCTATTTGCCAGGCATGTAACGGAGGATACAATGTTGCATAAGGCAAACATAATCCCCTCCCTCTAGAAGCCTACAGTCCAGGAAGCAAGTGATCAAGAAAGTAGTAACAATCAGTGGTGAGTATTATGACAGGGAAATACAGAGCAGTGGGGACATGGAGCAGACAGCATATCCAGGAGTGGGAGGCTAATACAGTTCCTTCTTTTTGCTGCAAAAATTCAAGAGCTAGAATTTATCCACAGGCCACTGGGCAAATTCCCGAGGATCACTGGTGTGGCCTCACCCTATTACAGAATTTGCACTCAAGGACATTTTTGAGGTCCCATGATCATCTTCTTCCCATCAGTCTGTGGACATCTGGTCACCTCCTATTTTTATCGCAGAGAGTACTGAGGTTCAAATCCCCACAATGCAGTTGGCAGATTCAATCCCCAGAGACAAAGGAGAGAGGCTCTGTGACTTGCCCAAGGGCATTTATTGAGTCAACAGTAGAAGTGGGAACAAAACTCAGTCACCTGATGCTGGGGCCAGCTCTCCTTCCCTTGACACATCAGCTAAGGGGGAAAATAACCTTCTGACGTATCAAATAGCTCTGGTCTTTTGATGAGTGAGCAAGCCGATGAGCAAATAATGAGAAAAGAGAGTGTTGAATTTCCCTTGACATAACCCCTTTGGAAATGCAGCGATGGATTCAAGAAGAATGTGACTTATAACAGGAGCAAAAATATTTGAAAATAGCCTCAGAGGGCTGATAAACAGTAGACCTGGCAATGAGTGTCACCCTGCAGGAAAGCAGAGAAAAAAGAGTCAAACATGTAATATCCTAGAATTCTCAGCCAGGCAAGAAGACTGCTCACAATTCAGTTTTTATATAGGTGGTTCAGTGTTCTTTTTCATCCTCTTTGTCATGGAGGGATAAGGGAGAGGCACTTTTTAAACACAGATCACTTAAGGGTAGTCCCACTTGAGACTTCGGTAAGCTGAATAATGACACATGCCTGATGAAATCACGGTTGCCCGAATTCTTGTTGAGATGAAAGAAAATGATATCTGCCTTTGGGAGTAAAGGATCTGTGATTCACTTTCCTCTGTGGCAAAGAAAGGGACCCAGGAAAAGCCTGGCCTGTGTACTGGAATCTACTGATCCCTCTCACCAAACATCTACGGGAACTAGGAAGACATCGGCTTTTAAATTTTAGATTGTGAATTCTGGAAGGAATGAAACGGTTATGGAATTCCATATTTATTTTCTTTTAGGTGCAATTTCTATTCACTTCCTAAAAGATTGTAGCTTCCTTGGCCTGAAAGAGTGGCAATTCGGTTTCCCTCTACGTGGCGCTGCCCCACACCAGAACAGCTCTGTCTGTCCTGCAGCCCTTCTTTGCTGCAGTGGCCGCACCTAGGATTAGCCTTCTCCAGTCTTCAACAAAATTTTCAAATGGGTGTTTGTGACATTTACTTTTTTTTTTTTTTACTTTTTGTCTTTTTTCGTGACCGGTAACGGGGTCACAACCCTCGGTGTCGCGCCCGCACCGCGCTCAACCAGTGAGCGGACCGGTCTCTATATGGGATCCGAACCCTCGGCGGGAGTGCCACCGCGCTCCCAAGCGCCGCACTCCACCGGGCCGGCCCTGTGACGTTTACTTTTATGTGTCAGTTTGACTGAGCTAAGGGAGGCCCAGATACCTGGTATAACATTATTTCTGGTGCGTATGGGAGGGTGTTTACAGAAGGGATTAGCATTTGAATCTATGGCCTGACTAAGGAAGATCACCCTCAACAGTGTGGGTGGGCATCAGTCGATCTGTTGGGAGCCCAGGTAGCATGAAAAGGTAGAGGAAGGGCAAATTTTCTCTCCGCTTGAGCTGGGTCATTCATCAGCTCTCAGACATCAGTCCTCCTGGTTCTCAAGCCTTCAGACCCAGACTGGGACTTGTAAAACTGGCTTTCCTGGCTCTCCGGCTTGCAAATGTCAGATTGTGGGACTTCTCAGCCTCAATAGCACATGAGCCAACCCCTAATAAATCTCTCTCTTTCTCTCTCTCTTTCTGTCTTGCTCTCTCTCTCTCTCTCTCTCTCTCTGTGTGAATACATATCCTATTGCTTCTGTTTCTTTGGAGAACCCTTAGTAATACAGCATCCTTAATACCCTACTATTTGAAAGAGAAAAGGAGGTTGAAGAGGAAAAGATTTTCCCTTGACTATTTAGTACACTAAATGGTAGACTATCCACTGAAACATTTCTATGGGCTTCATTTTATAAATGCAACCAGCACCGCCTTGTAACACCAAGATCAAAGGTTTGGATCCCATACCAGCCAGCTGCTAAAAATAAAAACAAATTAAAACAAAAAACTATAAATGCAACCAAACACAACCTATTAGTGTCATTAAACATATAACATCCAGGCCTCCAGGCAATTTAAGACCAGGAACCTCAGATCTGGAGTTCACTTCACTCCATTTCTCTTTCCTCTTCCAGAAGATATTCAAGTACCAATAGATGGATCATATTGGAAAAGGGGAGGGGAGAAAATGTCACTAAAGTTGGTAATACCTTCCCAGTTTTTCAAAGGTTTGTGACATGGAAACACATCTTTCTAAACCAAACTACACAAGAAGCAAATCCTGTTTATAAGAAAAAACATTCCATTTGACAGGACAAATCCTTTGGTTTTCTGTAGGTCAATTCTAAGGAAGAATCTGGAAGCTAGTCTACAGAGACTAAAGAAGAATAAGAGCTCAGTGGGGGTTTCTTTCCTGAGATCTGCACACCCAACTGCCTATTGGATGTCATCTTAGATGCCTCCAAACTCAACATGTCCTAAGCAGAATCCATTGTCTTCTGTCTCCACCCCTCTAACACTGCTCCTGAAAGTGCTCTCTGTTTCAGTGATGCCACCATCTTCCATCTGGTGTCCAGGAAAGAAACCAAGGGATCCTCTGGGAGGCCTTTCTCACCCTCTCCACTGTCCAATAAGTTACTACATCACTTCTGCCTCCTAAATCTCACCCATATTTATCCACTTTTCTTCATCCCCACTGCCTGCCACTACCCTAGCAGCAGCTCCCAGCATCTCTCACCTGGATCACTGCACCAGCCTCTTAATGGGGTCGTGCCTCCTGCCTCGCCCTCCATCTGTCTCCTATAAGCAGGGAGAGTGATCTCTCTAAAATGCAAATCTGATCCCTTATTTTCCTGCTTAAGATCCTTCAATCGCTCCCCACTGGGAATAAAGGTCAAACAAGGCTTATAAAGAACTTCTTTGTGTGGGCTGGTTTATCTCTTCACAGTCTTGACTTGCCACTTCTACCCCCGCCTACTCCATCCTTGAGCAAGGAAAACTTTGCGGTCCCAGATGAACCTGTTTTGTTTGCAGTCTCTCCTCTTGGCCTTTGCATATACTGTCCCCACTGTGTGGAGCCCTCCTTACCCTCACTCCTCCTTACTTGATGAACTGCTGCTGGCTCTTCAGATCTCAGCTTAGAAGCCCCTTCTTGGCTTAGCTTGTGTGTCCCAATAGCACAGCTTGTGTGTCCCACTTCGAAGCTCTTGCCTCACTTGGGAATGCGAATGCCTATTTGTTTACTTGGCTGTATCTCCTACTAAAATGTATGTTCCATGTATGACATTATAGAAAAGGCAAAACTATAGTGACAGAAAGCAGGGCCGTGATTTCAGGAGACTGACTGCAAGGAAGCCCAAGCAAACTTTTTGGGATGACGGAAATGGTCTATACCTTGATTTTGGTGGTGGTTATACTACCCTGTGCATTTGTCAAAACACATCAAACTGTGTCCTTAAAATGGGTGAATTTTATTGGATAGGATGTATACATTTACCACAATAAACTTGGTTTTAAGAAAAATTAGTGTATGATCCTTGAGGGTGGGCTTATATAGAGAACCATGCCTGGCTCATCATAAGTACCTATGATAAGTAATTGTTAAGTGACTGAATGGATAAATGAATGAATATTATTCCTTTTTTTTCCTTTTTTCCAATTGTTTTATACCATTGGAATAAAATTTTTTTAAAAAAGTTATATTATAAAAAGAGGCTGCTTAGCTAGTTAGAGTGCAGCCTTATAATAACAAGGTCATGGGTTCAGATCGCCATATAGGCCGGCCGCCAAAAAAAGGTCATAAGTTATAACCTACTTTGGCATCCCATCAATGGGATTCAAATTTATTTCAGTGTAACATGTAAACATAATACCTACGCATGTCTTATGGGGGAAAATGTTCCGGGATGAACTCAGGAAAAGGAGGAGAAGGCATTACACCAACAGCAAACAACAGGTCTACTTGCCCTAGGGGTGGAGCGGGTGAGAAATAAACACTTCCAGGGGGTGGCTAGAGGCAGTTCTGAGGCTCGCTGTCCTGCAGCTTCTTTTCTGGAGCCCCAGGTTGATCTGGGCTCTGGATGTACCGTGTCCTGAAGGCTCTGACATTACCCACTTCTGTTCCTTAGCTTCTTAGTCCATCTTCATTCCCATATACCAGGCAGCTCAGGAAAAACGGGGTGGGAGCACCTGCCCAGACCACTACATAAATGCCTGGACTTTGATGCAGACTACCTAAAAACAAACACCTATTTGGCCTGAGACATCTTTGAACAGAGGCACAGGTTGTACTTGCTTAACAGTGACCTAGACCAGGGTTAACCCTGGCTCACCTGTTCAAGGGTAAGAGCCCTTTCTGTTTATGGAAACTAGCACTGACAGCACCAAGAACAAAAGGATATTCTGAATTGAAAAGTTTGCTTCTTACTTCATTTTCAGTTGAGGAACCTGAGGTCAGAAAGGATGAGAGGCTTGCTGGGTTCTGATGAGATAGCTGGGCCGGGACCTCGTTCCTGTACTGGAGGGCCAACTGCCAGCAGTCTGTTCCTGCACCACTCAGCTCCCTGGATGGGTGGCCCATCTTAAAGTTCTCTGCAGAGTGGGAATCGGGCACTCCTTTGCAACTGGCAGTGATTAACCTGGTTTGCTTAGCTGATTTTAGGAAATACTTGGTAAATCAAAATAACAAATCTGAGAATTCAAATTTTCTCTCAGATTTTATTATTGAACAAATGAAAAGAACAACAACAAAAACGAATGGACCAATTTTGTGAAGATCACACAAAACTCACCACTATCTCTCTCCTAACTGATCATCTGCCTCGGAAGGTAGCTGCTGCTGTCCCGCCTAAGTGCACACAAAATACGTCAAGTGCTCTGTCTGTGTTGCTCAACACCACCGCTTTTCCTCTCGCACACCTGGTGCAGACTGTTGAATGAATAAACAGACAACCTCATTTGTAAGTAGGTGGCTTGGAATCCAGAATACATTTTCCAAAGGAAACAATATCATAAGAGGGTTTGGGTTTCCTGGGCCCGCCCACAAAGCCTAATTAATTTATCACACTACTGAAAGGCTATATATTTTCAGTAGGAAATAAGGGGGAGAAAAAAGAAGTACCATTACCATGCTAGTCATAAAATAAACCTGAACGAGAAATGCTTGCCTGGGGCAGACCACACTGCTCAGCTCCACTTGAAGATGGACCCAGGCGGGGCTAGGGGTGGGAGTGGGGGAAGGGCTTTCTCTCTCTCTCTCTCTCTCTCTCTCAAACGAGTGATCATGCCTCAAAATTAGTGACTTCCTTTACTAACAGCTGAATCTGTCTCTGACAGCTGCTCAGATCAACCAGGCATACATTACTTTCATCTTTAATAAACAGGCACTCTGAAGTCAGTGGCTGGTCTCGATGGCAACCAGGTCAAGTTTTTCCACTGATGTTAAGGACAGAAAGGAAGAAGGAATAGACGACTTTGCTGAGGAGCTGAACCTTTAGATGGTAAGGGAAGGTAGGTGTGGGGTATAATGTACTGTCCTCCATTTTTTTACGAGTCCCTGGCTACTTCTCAGCAAGAATGGGAGTGGCTGTTTTTACCTTCTACTATACACAGAGGAAGAGGAGACCTGATCAGTGATGTAAGAAACACGGGAAAGGGCTGGCTTAGAGAACATAGCACACCCCCAGGCCTGCACTTCCAAGGAGCTGCATGCAATTGGATGTGACTTAATTCTCATTTGCTGAGTCTGCCTGGTGGTGTTATGTGCTGCAGGCCTTATTTACAGTAGGACGATATAGACAAAGTGAGGAGAGGTGCCAACACAGATGGTGGTGAGGGCGGGTGGAGGGCAGCACAGGCTTCCCAGAAGAAGTACAGCCCCTCCTCCCCAGCTGGGAGCAGCTGTAGCTCATGGCACTCTTCACCCTCAAGCTCAGCCACATCCAGATTCTGAGCTCTGGCCAGGGTGACTTTCGCATCATCCACCCAGCAGCTGGTCAGGCTGAATCAATAGTTTGTTGATAGTTCATTGATGCAGCATCCACTGGGCCTTCAACACCTGGAGACCCATAGAATTTCCACCCTCCCTAAGCCCTTCTGGGGGGTCAGCTTGGCCTGCATGAGTGGGATCTGATTCACTTTCCTAATCCAGGCCAGGCCCTGACACCCTGACTTGCTCCTGCCTACATCCACTCTCAAGCAACTGAATCATAGTTTATATCCCAAGGGAGGTTACGGCTCTAAAGGAACTGGTCACCTGGAGCCAACCTGACAAGACTTCTCACTTAATCTTAGCTATTGCCCACTGCTAGAAATGTCTGCTTCTATGCCCCACCAGGGGACAGTTTGCTGTGGGCCCCTGAAGACTAGACTTTGGACCAGTAGTAGCCTCTCATGTTACTATCCCAAGGCCTGTCAACTTCTGCTACCAAATTCCTCATTACTACAAACGAGAGATGCTGCCAAAATACCAGAAAACCTTTTCTCTGAGTCTGAGTGGACTATCATAGAGATGGTATTTGAAATGGGTCTGGAAGGGTGGCCAGGATTTGGACAATAAGAGAGGACTTTTTCTGTTAGAACCAGGGTCCTTGATGAGAGTCATAGGGCGATGGTGTAAACTCTTTGTTCAAATGAGGTAATCCCAATTTCCTGTCCCCACTCAGCCCTACAAACGAGAGATGATGCCAAAATACCAGAAAACCTTTTCTCTGAGTCTGAGTGGACTATCATAGAGGTGGTATTTGAAATGGGTCTGGAAGGGTGGCCAGGATTTGGACAATAAGAGAGGACTTTTTCTGTTAGAACCAGGGTCCTTGATGAGAGTCAGAGGGCGATGGTGTAAACTCTTTGTTCAAATGAGGTAATCCCAATTTCCTGTCCCCACTCAGCAGGTGAGGCTACAGGTAGTTCTGCCTGGAGAAATCATTTCTTGCTGGGGCACCTGTTGCACGGACAGGTATTTGCTCACAGCGTCCTCCTGGAGTTGGGTTGTGTAAATATAACCGACACCCTCCTAGAGTTCTCAAAGTGGAACTTGACAGCCAAATTCTGTGAAAAGGATTGTAACTAAAACTTACTAAACATATTCACTCATTATCTGCAAAATAGATGAGGCTGGAGGAGTAAGCAGGGGTCAGGCATGAAAGGCTCTTGTAGGCCACGTTAGGGAGCTTGGGTTCCCCTTAAGGAGATAATGTTGAGCTATTAAATGATTTTAATCTGGGGAATAATGTGATCAGACAAGGTTTTAAGAAAACTACTATGCTGTTGTGGGCAGAGAGGAGGGAGTGGAGGCCTTGGAGACAGAAAGGAAGGAGCCAGGAGGCCACTTCTCCTGCCTAGTTGCTCCGCGAGGGACAAGAGAGTCACAGGCTGCAGGTGCCAAGTGTACAGGGGCTCTGCTTCAGGGTCGCCTCCACTCGTACCATCTGTTTTCATTCTACTTTAGGCTGTGCTTCCCTTCCCTCTCCTTGTCCCTGCTGTGTCTTCTGTCTGGTCACCCACGGTGCTTTTCCACCTCCACCCTTATTTCAGCCTCCCCTTTCCTTGCCTCTCCTTTTCCTGCTTTCTGCTCTGGTTTTCTTTTTTTTTTTTCTTTTTGTCTTTTTTCGTGTCTGGCAACGGATTGCAACCCTCAGT
>NW_007727525.1:14912-16601 GCF_000696425.1 Galeopterus variegatus
CCACCACACTCCCAAGCGGTGCACTGTAGCAGTGCGCCACCGGGCCGGCCCCTCTGCTCTGGTTTTCAATGTGTAGGGAAAGCTGCCTGTTTTGCCCCAGGAAACTCCCCTAGCCTGACTGCCAGCTTTGGGGGAAAAGACTGGCCCCCTGCCTCTTGTCTGCTGGAAACAGTAGGCTGATTTTTTCATCACAGCAGCAGAACACAAAAGGCTGTTGGCCACACCAGTGGATCAGCAGAAATGTCTACTAGGAGTTTATGACTCATTTCAGCAATTCGGTGTGGAATACACTAGAAGATTCTCTTGACCCTCCTTTGACCTGAAATACCTCCTCTACTGGAGCCTGAAAGCCTGCCATTAAGCTAGTCATTCTTGTTAATCATTACTTTCTCCCAACGGTCTTCCTTTGAACATAAAAATACTTCTGGAATGGAAAACATATTAGCTCCCTAATGCCTTGATATAAACCAAGAATAGAGGGGGAAAAGTACAAAAGGTTTTGAAACCCTTCCGATGGGACTGGGGTATAAATCTAACTTGACTGGGTACAGAACTAACAAAATACATTTAAATTACAAAACTGCTGATGTCCATATAATTATTTTCTTATTTTATCTTTTCACCTTTTTCATTGAAGCATAACATACATGCAATGAAGTGTACAAATCTTAAGTGCACAGCTTAGTAACTTTTTACATATGCATGCACTCTTGTAACTGCCACCATGATTAAATATATTCCCAGTGCTTCAGAAGGTTCCCAGTGCCTCCTCCTAGTCAATATTCCTCCAAAGATAAGCGCTGTTCTGATTCTGTTACCATTGATTAGTTTTGCCTGCTCTTGAAGTGGAGTCATGTGGAGTCCTGGCTTTTTGGCTCAATATTATTTTTTTGAGATTCATATACATTGTCGTATGTATCAGTGATTTGTCCTTTTCTATTATTGCATAATATTCTAGTGTATATACCATAATTTCTTTATCCTTTTTTCTGTTGATAAACACTTGGGTTTTTTCCAGTTTCTGGCTATTTTGAATAAAGCTGCTATAAACATTTTTGTACAAGGTTTTGTGAACATATGCACTAATTTTTCTTAGGTATATACCTAGGGTTGGAATTGTTAGGTCATAGAGCAGACATATATTTAAATTTATTTAAAAAACTGTTAAACAGATTTCCAAAAGGATTGGGCCTTTTTGCATTCCCACCAGCAAATGTGTGAGAGCTGCAATTGCTCCACATCCTTGAGAACGCTGGGTATTGTCAGCCTTTTCAATTTTAGTTATTGTGGGAGAGAAACATTTGCCATATGTTTGCCTAAGAGAGGAAGATTCCTGAGCTAGGGGTTCTGGGCAGGAGAATGGAGGCCTCACATTAGTGCCAGCTGTGGCAGTAGAGTTCTGATGAACTTTTTTTGTTGTTTTAATAACAAGAAACTGTAGGGACTAGAAAGCTAGAGGAATATTTTATATCAGTATCAACTAAAAGAAAGCCAATCCTGGGGGCTGTGTCACCAGTGGAGAAAAGGGCTAATTTAGGCTAATTCTAGGAGAATATTCCAGATGGGGTAGACTTGAAGACAACACTGCAGATCCATGTCTGATGGCCCAGCTAGAAAGGAATCTTATACAGGCACCAGGATTCTTGGTTGTAAGCAACCAAGACCAGCTTGAGCTAATATAACCAAGTG
>NW_007727525.1:17393-34595 GCF_000696425.1 Galeopterus variegatus
AGAATGTACTGAAGAATAGCTAGGTACTCACAGAATTGATGGTAGAGTTGAGGGCCATGCCCAGAGATGGGCAAAAAACTAAGGAGGGTCTAGAAGGCCAGGAGCAGGCAATTCAGCCTGTTCTCTGTGCCTCCCTGCCAGTGGTTCCTGAGGTCCTTGGGTCACTTGTTCGAGGTTCAAAGATCTAGAACAGCTTATCGGATTTTGTTGAGCTTAGGCCACAAGCCCACCCTCAGGACTGGAAGAGGCAGAATCTGGCCTCTTCAAGAGCTTCCGTGGTGGGGAACAGGCACCTGGATTTATACCCCGTTGCATTCACAAGAGAAGGTAATTCCCTAAAATAAATCAGATGCCATCAGGAAGGGGGAATGGATGTAGAGTAGCCAAAGAAATGGCACGTGTTCACTATAGCCGTGCCTTCAACAGAGTTAAATTTACACACTCAAGTTAACAATAATAGGGGAGATGAAAGAAAACTGGCTTGGCAAGAAAAGGAAACTTGATTTGACAATAAAAGCCTAGTCAATTTGCTGTTCTCAAATGGACTTGAATAAGATGACATGTGTGACTCAGAGTTTCCTACTTTGTCATTTTCAGCAAGTCTGAGTCACTCAGGGATCCCCTTGCATTATGGTACAATCTGTCTGAGGGGGTCCTGGGTAGAAGTGGTGGGGACGGCAGAAATTATGGTGAGAAGATTACAGCACAAGTCCTTTATCCCACAGGCCCTAAGCATAGTGCCTAGGGCCTCTGAGCTGCTCAAAGACCTAAGAAAATATCTGAGACTTGGGGAAAATAATTACAGGTTCCAAAATGCATAAAGAAAATTGCAAACTCCAACTTTTTTAATGCTCAATTTAGCATTGAGGTACCCTTTTCCCACTCTTTAGTGGCACTCCTACCCTCAGCTCAGAGTTCCCTGGGCCTCCAGCCCGTTGTGCATTGTTCCAAATTGCAAAGTCATCAGCAAAAATTGAGAGAGACAGAGGGTATGAGTTAAACTAGGGGCAAGTGACCTGGCTTCTCCACAATAGGTTGTCACTTCCTGATCTATATCTGAAGCAAACAAAGTCAGCTCTAGAAAGGAAAAAATGACTAAAGACCTGGTTTGGGGGTCCATTCTTTACTCTGCCAATGGTTCAATGGAAATAACTCAATGTAGATTTATATCTAGGAAAAATTATGAAAATGTTTGCATTACCTGAAATTGGGCTATCCTGGACTTTTGGTGCATGCATTTTTCTACAATGGAAAGAATGCTGGTCTGGGTGTCAGAAGACCCAAGTATAACCTAGGCTTTATCATGAATTCTCTGTATGACCTTAGGCAAGTCACAACTTTTATTCCTCTATTTCATCTTATGTAAAATGAAGGGGATTGACTAAATGAGCACTGAAGTTTGGTCAAGTTCCATGATCACTGAAATTCTTAAGTAGCTTCTTAACTACAGGAAATAAAAAAGGAACCACATTAGCCTCTCTGACACATCTTCCCTGAGGCCCCACAGAAGACTAAACACATAATAAAAAACATCTCAGTCCAAAAAACCCTGCTCAGTCTCCAAGTTAGTGGAGATTCAGCCTGTGATTAGTAGAATCTATTTTGTTGTAATTGAGCAGGGTAGTTCTAGGAAAAAATTACAGCAATGTTTACTAAATGGCATTTATTTCAAAGAACTTTCCTGGGTAAACCAGACCACTAAGACTGACATACTGTACCGATTACATAATGTGAGTACCTTCAATCTCTTTCCATTTTAGGTGAATCGGCTCTTTAGCCATCAGTCTAGGCCCCACTATAATTTATTTTCTTTGTGGTAAGTGGCAAGCATGTCTAAATTAGTTAAATTACTTTAATATGTGGTTACTTTAAGGATCAAAATTTCTTAAGCACTCTTTCCAAGAAAACATCGAACCACAACATGTGGATTAAATCTCCATTTTCATTTCTTTGTTTCATGTTTAGTTCTTCCAAATGACTTCATTTTTGTTGTTGACGCTATATCAACTTAAATTTTGGATCTTACTAAATACTCTGATTTTTTGTGCTTATTTTTTGACCAATATACTTTGCTTTGTTATGCACCCACCATTAGGCAACACAACTGTGATCAACTCTAGGATGGTGAGCTCTTCACTCTGTACCTAGCAAGATAAATGACTTCCTTCCCTAACCAACTTCTCAGGCAATAATACTCTGACCTCCTCTCATTCTCTGTCCTTCTCAGAGGAAGCTGGTATGAGTCATGCTGCCGATCAACATGTAATCTGAGCAGTTTGAAATGTTCAAACACATTTTTAACGTGTTTAAACAGCACCTTTCCCTTCGGTGTTCATAATCCTTGAAAGTTATAATTACTCCTTCTGGCATCACCTGAAAATATATATGGCACACCAAGAATTACATTTGTCAAGAAACATAACAGTTATGAATAAATAAAAATTATTTGCCATATCTCACACAGTATTTTTATTTATTTATAGGATCTGTGTATCCCTTGCCTCTTTCAGAAAGAATTTGAGGCAACTTACAAACCACTATGTATAGCATAACTTTAATAAAATAGGAACAAAACCAGGAAAGAAGGTAGTTCTATGCACAGTTTAAAGTCTTCCCAAACAAAACAAGAAGACTTAAAGGAAAATATGACATTTGATTACACAGAAATCTAAAAGTTCTATGTTGTGAAGGTCAAGCAGTAGACCAACAGGTAAAGGGTTAATACCCACAACAACTATATTAAAATGCCTAAAAATCCATAGAAGACGAACCACTCAAACGTATATTTTGTAAAGGGTTAATACCCACAACTGTATTAAAATGTCTAAAAATCCATAGAAGACCAACCACTCAAATGTACTTCTGTGCAAAGAACATAATTAGGCCCAGAAGAAGAAATACAAATAATAAAAAGTCTTGTGTAAAAAAAAAATATGTAACTCTAATTTCTACAGGAGTTTCAAATTAAAATAAGATGACAGTTTTTACCCAATTAAGTGGCAAAAAAAATTAAAAGATCTATAACATATAGTGTCGTATGAACATTTTGGTTGTTTAAAAATGTTTTTCTAGTGCAAATGATGCTGCAGTAAAGATCCTCATACATGTATCTTTTAGCAAATACATAAATATTTCTATAAGATAGGTTACTAGGAGCAAAACCGAGTTAAAATTTATATGCATTTTAAAAATTGTTAAACACTTCCAATTTACTCTAAAATATTACTTTACATTACATTTAACATATGCAGAATATGAATGTGTCTATTTTTCATTAAACATGCAATTACCATGTGACCCAGCAATTGTATTCTTGGGCATTTATCCCAGAAAAATAAAAACTTATGTTTGCACAAAAACTGTACATGAATGTGCACAGCAACTTAATTCATAGTAGCCAAAAATTGAAAACAATTCAGGTATTCTTGAATGACCAAGTGGTCCAACAAACTGTGGTATGTTCATATCATGGAGTACTACTTAGCAATAAAAAGTTGATATAGGGCCGGCCCAGTGGTGCACTGGAGAGTGCGCCACTTGGGAGCGCGGCGGCGCTCCCACTGAGGGTTCGGATCCCATGTGGAGACCGGTTCCCACTCACTGGCTGAGCGTGGTGCAGGCGCAACACCAAGGGTTGCGATCCCATTGCCAGTCCCCGGTATGGACACGACACCGAGGGTTGTGATCCCGTTACCGGTCAGTAAAAAAGACAAAAAGGAAAAAAAAAAAGTTGATATATGCTACAACTTGAATGAATTCCCACGAGTTATGATGAATAAACAAGCCAATTCCACAAGGTTACAAACTACAGCTGGCCCTTGAATAACGCAGGGGTTAGTGGCACCTTCCTCCCATATAGTTGAAAATCCATATAACTTCTGACAGGCTTTCTCCTGGGTCATGGCTATGCCCCACTGCACACCCCAAGCCCCGCAGGGGAGGTGCCTTGACATTACTTACCACCTAACTACTAATAGCCTACTGTTAGACAGTCTACTTAATTGTTTTGTTGGGTATGTCATGCATTCAAAAATTTTTCAACATGTTTGTTGAAAAGAATTGACATGTAAGTGGACCTGCACAGTTTAAACTCATGTTGTTCACAGGTTTGCCATATGTGATTCTGTCTACACAACAATTTCTGAAATGATCAAAATATACAAGTGGAAAACAGATGAATGGTTGCCAGGGGTTAGGGATGGGGGCAAGAGGGAAGTGGGCATGGCTATAAAGGGGTAACACAAGGGATCCTCATGATGATGGACCTGCTCTGTATCTTGACTATTATGGTCAATACATGAAGCTACACATATGATAAAATTGCATAGAACTAAACACACACAGACACACACACATGAGTACAGGTAAAACTGGAGAGGTCTGAAGAAGATTAATGGATTTTATCAATGTCCATATCCTAGTTGTGATATTGTACTGTAATTTTGTAAGATGTTGCCATTGGGGGAAACTAGGAAAAGGGTACCTGGGGTCTCTGTATCATTCCTTAGAATCACATGTGAATCTACAATTATCTCAAAATAAAAAGTTTAATTTAAAAAAGATATAAGGTAGATGGATCTATATGATGTAATATGAAGTCTATGATACAGTGCTGAGTGAAAAAAAGCATGCCACAATATAATAGGAGCAGAATGATTCTATTTGTGATAAACAAAGCCATGTATCAGATTGTGTGTGTAAATAAATAGAAAATCTTGGTTACCTCTGGAGGAGAGAAAAAGAAGAGACTTAGTTTTTAGTCCATATTCTCTTGTATTGTCAGTGGTTTACAACTAACATGTCTTACTTTCATGGTTTAAGGGTTTTGTTTTGTTTGTGTTTTAATTTTAAGAAGAATTTGAATATGCCAATAAGGAGGGCTAATAAATTGCTCAGAGTATGGTGCTGTGGTTTGATGGTCTCTCCAAAACTCATCTTGAAATTTAATTGCCATTGTGACAGTGTTGAGAGGTGGGATCTTTAAGAGGTGATTACATCAAGAAGGCTTTGCCCTTGTGAATGGATCACTGCCATTATCAAGGGAGTAGGTTAGTTATCTTGGGAGTGGACTCCTGATACAGGATGAAGTTTGGCCCCCTTTTCCTCTGTTTCTTGCACTCTGCCCTCTCTCACCATGTGATGATGCAGCAAGAAGGCCCTCACAAGATGCAGCCCCTTGATCTTGGACTTTTCAGTCTCCAGAACCAAGAGCCAAATAAATCTCTTTTCCTTATAATTACCCAGTCTATGGTAATCTGTCTTAGCAGCAGAAAATGGACTAAGATTTATGGGGTAATGAGCAGTGTCTCAGGCAAGCTGGTACCAAGGAGAAGCAAGTTTCTGTGAAGGTAACAAAGCCAAAGGAGCCTCAGAGAAGAGCAGAAGGATGTGGAAGGGGAGTGGATCTGTAAGGAAACAGGGCACTGAGAAGAGTATCCCACGAAGAGTTTAGAAGGAGAAATGCAGAGGGTTGAAAGTAAGAGGGAAGCTGGTGAGGCATGCTTTTTGGGCTGCCCAGTGGTGACAGGAGTAGAACACTGCTTTGGTTTTCTATTTAGGATGAGGGCACGGAGGTGGTGGCTAGTATCAGGGGCTTCCATTTGGTCCTTCCTTCCGTAATAGTCCTCAGGGAACCAGTGTGGGGAATCTACCAGTCACTGAGTATGTCTCCTCACACTACACATTCTGGGACGGGGATCACATGGGTCTGTGGTCTCATTGAACCCCTTTTTAGATGAATTCAAGCCAAGACTATCATCTGATACCCAGAGCCCCTACTCTGAAAGTGGACCCACATGGCATTTCTGATCTCTGAAGACAAGTACAAAATAGCTGATGTCAGAGGTAGGGTCCAGGGGGCCTGATAGTCGGCCTCATAAAGGAATTAACTCACAATCAGAGGTCACCAAGCATTTTTGAAAGTAACTTACTGTGTGAGTTAAGGAATCATTATAATATGATCGGTATCTAACAACCCTCAAAAGAGCTGAATATTTCCCTTTCCTCAGAATTTAGTCACTCTGATAAATGGTCACTGGTTGCATCATGCTTGGGGAAAGTTACAGAGTTCTTTCCTCAAAGGGTTCTGGGTCTGTGAACTGGCATAGGCCTGGGAAGTGGATAATAGGTCATGTATTCACACTATGAAGATGCAAGTTTGATCTCTGTCCAGCAGAGCTAGAATTTTTTTTCCCTGTGTACATAAAGAAGTAACTTAGTAAGTTGCACATTAGTTCATCTCTAGGAATCTGGTGATCAGTTGGCCATTGCCACATATCCCTGCAGGTAAAACACTCTGATTATGTCCTCATCCTCAGAACTTATTAAGGAATTTGCATTTACCTTGTCTCTGGTGGTCCCATTAAGACCAGAGAAACCAGTTCCATTACAGCATCACTACTGTCTCATCTCTGGCCTTCAGAGGAGGAGGGTCACCTTGGAGCTCTTCAAGGATCCCCCCCTTACCAATGTATTTTTTCCTGCCTTGGTGAAGTGCTCCTCAGATCCTCCCAGGGCAGATGGTTAGGTGGCTGTTGAACAGGCTGTGGGTAATGGGTCCATTCCAGCTTTCCCATTTCTCTGAGTCTGCAAACCCCTTCCTCTCCTACAGTCTTGTCACTTAAAGTGCAGTTCACAGCATCTTGGCATCACCTGAGAGCACATTAGAATCTCAGGCCCCCAACCTGGACTTGGCAATTCATAATTTGCATCTTAACAAGATCCCTAGGTGATTTGTTAGCACATTAATTTGTTAACACAAATTCCAAGGCCTCAGCCCCAGAATGTGGGGTAAGTGAGGCTTGAGAATTTCCACTTCTAACAAGTTCCACGGTGATGCTGATACTCCAGGGACCACCCTGTGAGAATCACTGTTCTACTGTATGCCAGAGAAGTTACAGAACTTCACGTCAAATAACCAAAGGCCATCATTGGCTTCAGGCACTGATTAGCCGGTGTAGCAGACTACAAACACAACTCCCTGGTGCTGGAGCCAATCCTGAATCCTAGGTGATGTCCTAGGTCCGTAAATACAGCCTGATAGAGCCTTGCGTATCTTCTCCCTTGGTTTAACACCCTCAGAATCTCCCCCTATATAAGCCCCACTGGCTACTGTCTGTCAAGATCCTGTAACTGTTTCAGTGAATGGGCTATTTTATCCTGGATCAGATCTTAACATATTTCTCTTTGTGGGCTATATTGGGATATAATTCTTGCTATGTGACTGGAGGCAAAGAGAGGGAGTGGGTCTGAGAATAGGCATCAGCTCTTGAGGCAGCTGCTCTAGGTGTAGTCACTGAAAAAGTTTTTTGCAGAAAGATACTCAGGGGAATTTAGGATTCAAATTCTCAGCCTCATCCATGTCCCACAAGTGCCTTTCAAGAGCCTGGCAAGGTTGAACCTTTAACTGTCACTACAACTTTGTAACCCTTGCCATGAGGCCCAGGGCTTTGTTGTTACCTGTAACAACTGTAGGTCATCAAGATTCTCTTAAGGTTGCCAAGGAGCCTTGACTCTACACAGGTGTTCTTCATTATACGTTCAGAGCTCTTTGCTGGTCTTTTTGCCTACACAAGTATATTCTCTCTGGAGGTGTAAGAAGCAGCCAGGACATTCCACCATCTTTAACGTTATGACTTTTGACAGAACAGCTAAGTGCCACAGTCACTTGGTCTTCCAATGTCTTGTCCACCGCTTACTCTTCATCCCATGCTCTGACCACTGATCATTTGCATTAGTGTGATTCTACCACGTGCAGGTTATTTGTGTCCATTTCCATCCCTCAAACCTTCCCAATCCCCACAAGGTTCTCCTTTACTTTCTCAAACATGATCAACACAATCCCAGAATCCCATTTTGAGGATATATTTCCTGGTGCAACTGCCAGTATCAATTACTGTATCAGTGAGCGTACAGCAAGAAACAGGTGGTATGCTAAAATTAGGATAATTTAAAGATGCAACTACTTACAGTGGTATAGATAGGTCACAGGGAAATCACAAGAGAGAGAGGGCAATAACCAAGAGCTAGGGGCAGCTGAGCATTACCACGCTCGGAGGAGGGTCATGTGGGGAAAGCCCCACAAAGAGAAGCAGTGATCTTCAGCCCAGTGACTCAGCCTGGCCACCTCAGAGAGGGGGAGCTAAGGGAATAACCACCTTGACCTCACTCTCTCCCTAATTTCCAGTCTCCTGTCAGGGATCTCCAGTGGTCAAATCCAGGTGGAAGCCAGAGGCAAGAGATCCAGTAGATATAGTCAACCAAGTCAACCTCCTGGATAGAAAGTAGATCTAGAGGGGGAAATGCAAAACCTCTAGTAGGGTAGGAAAGACCACACGATTAGTTCTAAAAACTGAGTATAATGTGCTTGTATAAAGCAAAAACTTGGGGGGTTCGGGAGACTGGAGAAAAGTCTGGGCTGGTATATAAATTTGAGAGCTCTCAGCATAGAGAGGAGGCCAGGAAAGTGCATGAGATGACTTTGGCAGAGTGTGGAGTGAGAAAAGGTGAGGATCTAAGGTTGAACCTGAGGAACTCTAACATTTAATGGTAGGTAAAAGAGGAAATTCTGCCAAAGAGACAAAGAGAACCAGAGAGGAGGGAGAAAACCCAAGGGAGTGTGGTAGCTTGGATGCCAAGAAAATATAGTTTTTTTCCCAAAAGTGAGGTCCACTTTATTGAAGTCTTCAGAGAGGGCCCGTAATACGAAGACTGAGGGGTGCCCATGAGATTTAGGGCCAGGAGGTCACTGGGTTCTTCAGTAAAGCAGACTTAGTAGAGCAGTAGGGGAGGAAGGCAGCTGGAGGATGCTGATGAGTCAACAGGGCTGAACATGGGCAAACAGTGACTAGCACAACTCTTCCAACCAGTTTGGGAGTGAAGCAGATGAGAAGAGAGAGGAGAACTGGGAAGAAAATTGGGGGTCCAGGAATGGAATTTTTTAGAATGGGAGTGAATAAAGCATGTTTAGATGTTGATGAAAAAAACCCACTAGAGAGGAAGAGGCCAAAGACAGGAAAGGGGGATGATAGGTAACATACCTTTCCCGAGAAGATTGGAATCCATGGCATGGGGAAGAGAACTGACCCCTGTAGGAGGAGAGACATCACTTCTATTTTGTTGGAAGGGAAGAGTAAAGACGGGTGCAGGTGCAACTTGGTTTATAGGCGCAGGTGGCAAGAAGTGAGGTAATTCCCACCTGAGGGCTCCTATATCCTTTGTGAAGTAAGGTCAAAGTTGCCAAGAGTGAGGGATGAGATAGAGGCTCAAAGCTTTGAGAAGTGGACAAAGTTTGAAATGGTCATTTCAGAGACTGAAGGGTGAAGGATGAGAGAAGAACAGTGGCATTCGCCAGGGGTTGAGCTGGTTTGAGAGTCAGTGGAGGTGACTGATAGGCTTGGGGATTCTTCTCCAATTACTTTACTGCTTAAGAGGAGACATCAAGAAAGCATACAGTTGATTGATTTCTTCCAGGATTGTTTTTTTGGTTTTTGTTTTTGTTTTTTTTCCCAGGTGGGGGTGATGAAAGGACAAAATAGACCAGTAAATTTAGGGTATTGGCAAGAGAGTGATTGACATAATGAAGCAGGGGATCTAATGTGGCTTCAAAGGGAAACAAAGGACAGAGTGAGTTAATATGGAAAATTAGAGTGGCCAGGTGTTGGGAAAATATAGGAAAAATGGTCAGGGCCCCTCAGATGCTCAGAATCTTGCCAAGCATTTGATGTAAACAGGCAGATGAGCCCAGGTGTTCCTTGGTTATCGTCTAGTGTAATTGCGCATGTGCACCCAGGTGTCCTGGTTTATGGACTAAGTATAAGGATGAGTGGCTCTGATCCACGGCGCCTCCCATCTCCAGGATGGCCCCCCATGGGGGGCATGGGGAGGCCACTACTGCTACTGGAAACTGCTGCTGCTAGTGCCCCTGGGACCCTCTTGCAAGGCCACTGCCACTGCTGGACCTGTAAGCTGTTGCCACTGAGGAAGCTGAGGACTGAGCTCATGTCATCTGCCAACAGCTCCTAGAATCTTTCCCAATTACCTAGCATGGACCTGCGTGTGAGGGGTCTGGGGACCCAGTCTGTACAATGGGTTTGGAGGGTCTGAACCCTAGCTCTGACAATATAAATGGAAACTTAGTATAACTAAAACAATAACTAAAATAATGAAACATTTTGGCTTTAGTTATGATTTGCCTTACTTTACACCAGGGGACTAAGGGCTTCAGTATGGTGAGGTGCAGAGCAGGTGGGCAAGCAAACTGGAATGAGAGGGAGCTGTGGTCAGAGTGGGAGATTTGAGAGATGACAAGCTCCAGCATGTCACAGAGGTGGTGAAGGTGGAAGTGGTGAGGTAGATTAAGGAATTGAGAGGCCAGCATTGACTAGGTCATCCATGAATACAGTGAGGTCTCCCAGGATCATGACAGGATTGAGGTGTAAGGGAATGTCAAGGGCTAGGAGGTAAAGGCCTTGGGGAATGAGAGGGAGTGTCCAGGGGGCCAGTGGACAAGAGAAACAATCCCTGAACTTCAGAGGAGCAGCCATTTTTACGGAAATGTTTGCAGGCTGCATTAGGGAATGAGGAGGCAGCTATGGCCACTCCCTAACTTTGGGTATGTAGGGTGTGGAAGAATACTTCAGAAGGCTGCAAGAGAAGCAATGCCCTCTGCATAGAGGTGAGTTTCATGTCAGGCAAGGAGATAGAGGTTCTCCATGGAAGAGAGGTGCCAGCTGAGAAAACATGGAAGTGCCATGGCCTCTGACGTGAGCAGAGGCAACAGAAGTAACCAGGGAAAGACGGGGGAGGCTTCGACTTGAACACGTTTGGGGGTCAGCCTGTGAAAAGAATTGCCCCTTGGTGATTTTGAATCAATGTGTGCATCCAGAAAGCATTATTCCTGCTTTTCGAAGATGTGCCCATGCTCCATCTCTAATTGCCCTTCACTTTGGGCGGTGACCTTCGGTGTGTGTGGTCTGACTCTGGAGAACAATGCCTAACCAGCAGTATTTCCTCCATGCTCAGGACTGAGCTTGGGCTTCTTTGCTTCCAGCTGCTGTTTGCTGACTCTGGCATATTTACCTTTGTCTCTTTATTTCCTAGTTTGCCAAACTCTTTGGTTTTAAAAGAATCCCCCCCACCAAGGATTGCTTTAAGCCAGCGTTCTCTAGATGGGTTTCTCTCTGTGTGCCTCTCACCCTGTCATTTGACCTTGCATTTAATATTGTCCTTTAATGACTTTCTCTGTGCTGTCTTTCTATCCCTGCATCACTTCTGCTTGTTTTCTGAAAACAGCAAAATTCTGAGAGAGGATCTCTGGAATTTTCTCAGTGTCAGCACTGCCTCTAAATATTTGTACCCTCACCTCAGGCCCTATTATATGTACGGAACTTTTCCTTATGTGGGGCTATCTGTGCTTTGAGTTAGCTTTCTTCTATTTCTTTTCTTTCCCCATTTTCTCTAGCTCTCAGAAGTCATTGTATTCCCCATCTAAATATAACATTTCCTTCAAGCTCAATTTAAGCTAGAGTCAAATCAACCTAATACTTGCAAAATGTATGGAGGCCCTATTTCAGGGTGGCCTGCAGGAGGACTGTCCGTTCATTAGGTAGGAAGAGTGAACTCCAGAGTTGTTTTCTGGAGTCAGCAACTCTGAGAAGAGACATCTAGAATTTTCTGTGTCAGCACTGCCTGTAAATATTTGTACTCTCACCTCGGGCCCTATTATACGTATAGAAATTTTGTCCACATATTACCCTGTATCTTGTCAGTAAGTTGATGAGGCTGGGTTTAGTCAGAGACATCTAAATGGCTGAAATTGTCCCATTTGGAGTTTGCTGAGATTACTAGTTTTTACCAAATTTGAAAAAATTCTGGCCAATCTTTCTTCAAATACTTTTTCTACTTCATTCTCTCCTCTCCTTCATGATCTCTAATTACATGGATGTGAGACTGCTTGATACTATCCCACAGGTTATTGAGGCTCTGTTCTTTTTCTTTCCATCTTCTTTTATCTCTCTGCTTAGATAATATCCATTGACCTGTCTTCAAGTTCACTAATAATTTCATATGTTGTGTTCATTATGCTGTTAATTCCTAACTAATAAGTTTTCAATTTCAGATATTGTATTTTTCAGCTCCCATTTGGTTTTTCTTCAACTGAAAAATGAAAGTTGATACATAGGTTCTTTTTTTTAAGTTTCCATATCTCTCTTGAAATTTCCCATCTCTTCACCTATTACATGTATATTTTCCTATAGAGTCTTTTAACATATTTCTCATAGTTATCAAGTCTGTTAATTCTAACATCTGGGTTATCTTTGGGTCTGTGTTTATTGCCTATTCTTTCTCTTCGCTATGGTTTTCACTTTCCTGCTTCTTTGCACAATTAGTAATTTTTATAAAATTTACTGATTATTGTATGCTGAATATTTAGATGATAAGTTAAGGAGACTTTGGATTCCTTCCTCAGAAGAAAGTTGACATGTGTTCTAGCGAGCAGTTAAATTACTAGCATAGTATCTTGATCCTATGGAGCAAGGCCATCCAACAGAACTTCTGTGATGATAGAAACGTTCTCAAGTCTGTGCAGTCCAAAACAACAGCCATCAACCACATGTAGCTATAAGCATTTGAAATGTGGCTAGTGAGACTGAGGAGCTACATTTTAAATTTTATTTAATTTCAATTAAATTTCAAAGGCCCATGTGTGCCTACAGGATACTATATTGAATAATACAACTATAAAGATTTGGTTTTTAGGCTTGGTTAGAGTGTATCTATTTTGGTTTTGCCTTTATTCCTAGGGCATAGCCTTTTGTCCTGGAAAGTAGTCCTTACTCCTTCTGTGACCTCAAAGGAAAGTCTACATGTTTTCCAAACTCCTCTACCTTCATGGGAATTGAATTCTAAGCTCCATCTCCCCAACACAAGGCAACAGCTCTTTTCTGTTTTCCTGCTGTTATTTTTCCCTCTGGGTTCCTTGAAAATGCACAGTTTAGGAGTTAGGGAAGTTTGTACATACATTTAGGGGATCCCCCTTTGAGGTGCTCTCCTTTGTGGGATTCCCTTCTGCTCCATTTCCTGCTGCTATGGAAGCCCCAAACTCCAATCTCTGACTCCTCAGCTCAATAGGACTGCCAATTTTGGCTGGAACTCTCCATCCACTGTGGGAAGTAGACAGTGCTGTCAAGGAAAAGAATGATAAATATGTATCTCACCCCTTGTGATTCCCTTTTCTCAAGGATCATGTCTTCTCCAGTTTGGGTCTGCACAACCAAACCATGTTGGTTGTTTCCCAGAACTTTCAAACAGATTTTTGTTGTTATTTTCTTTTAAGTCCAGAATTTATAATTGTCTTTGGCAAGAGGGTTAGTAGATACAATATATTCTGCCATTATCAGAAGTTGGAACTCATATGAATGGCCAAAATTAGACACTAAAATACTGAGTTTTGTGGGAAAGCCCAGCTGCGTTTCCTCCTGGCATACTCTCCCATGTCTCTTTGCACCAGAAGGGGCATAATTGCTGAGTGAATTCTGAAAACTCTCTTGAAAAAGTCATACTCTTAAACATTATCAGTTGTTAATAATTTAGAATGGACAATCCTTTCCTGAAAGCAGGCTTTAATACTTACATGGGTTAATGAGAAAGAACAGGAGGTTCTTTGGTGTATCTGTCTTCTGATTACAAGTGGCAAAAAAACCTGTCATGATTTTGGCTTTAGCAAAAAGAGAATTTATTGACTAGACTAGATTAAAATTTCATGATAGGGTTGGCTCCAGCCATAGCTGGATTTAGGGCTCATAGTATTATCAGAACACAGGATTTTTGCTTTTTGGTTTTGTTCCCAGCTTTCAGATCTGCCTATTACAATTAGAATTGATCCCAGCTTCCTGTGGCCACAAGAGAATGGTAGCAGCTTCAGCCTGCATCCTCTCAGTGTCCAATACAGGGGAAAAAGTGAGAGCCTCTTTCTCAGAAGTACCTGGGAAAATCACACTGCCTGTCATCAGTTCTGCCTGGGTCATGTTCCCACCCCTGGACCAATTTTGTGGCTGTGAAATAGGATGAAACGAGTGGCCTAGGCATGGCTCACATGCTCCACCTCACAGCCAGAGGGGTGTCAATTTCACCAGCTCCTCCAGGACTGAGTGGGGAAAAGTTCCCCTGATAAAACTCCTGGTTCTTAGTTACTAGAAGGGCAGAGACACTCTGGGGCAGAAACAACAGAAGCTCACTGAAATGGGTATTGGAGGAAAATAGAACCAAGGTACCTGGAAGGGATTAAAAGTTACATATTAGAGACACAAGAGCCTAAAAGAGAAAAGCTGGCTGTTCTCCACTTAGCCCCCTGGCCTAGGGCTGCTGGAAGCAGGTGCTATGCTGTGTCACTGCTTCATGGTTACTGTGCTTGGGGACCCACAGTGAGGGAAATCCATGAAATGTAGACACCATGGCGGTATCTTAAAAAGGTATCAGGTAGAGAATGCCTTTTAATGTGGAATCCAGTCCTCCAATTAAAGGCTTGATCCACTTGCTAAATTTGGTTTGGGTTAAATGCCCACTGACCTCTTGTCCTTATAGCATTTCATTTCTGTGATGAATGCACGGGAACACGTCCTCCTTTCTCCCACCCTTTCTAATGCTACACAATCTCTATACCATTAGAGGTCTGAATTCTATTTCCGGGTAAATTGGCAGGCTCTCCTCTCAATCCCTTCCATTAGTGAGGAAGCAATTGAAGGACAAAAGAAGCCAGCACCAATGCAGCACTGCCCCCAATGCTCACTTGGCTGGACAACCTCCGACCGGCATCCCCCGTGGCTCCAAACCAACTAACCCAATTCTGAGGGTTAATTCTAGGTGTCAACTTGATCAGATTAAGGAATGCTGAGAAACCTGGTAAAGCTATCTTTTTGGGTATGTCCATAAGGGTGTTTCTAGAAGAGATTAGCATGAGAGCCTGAGTGGACTGGGCAGGATAGATTCACCTTCAATGTGGGAGGGAACCACCCAATCCAGTGGGGGCCCCAAGAGAATGAAAAATGGAGAAAAAAGGCAAATCACTCTCTGTATCTGCTGGAGCTGGGATACACTCTTCTCTTCTGTCCGTGGATATCAGAGCTCGAAACTCTTCAGCTTTGGGTTCCAGGACTTACACCAAGGACACCATCATCTTCCCTGGTTCTGAGGCCTTTGGACTTGGACTGAGCCACACATCCAGTTTGCAGAGGGCCTACTGTGGGACTTCTCTTCACAATTACACGAGCTAATTCCCCTAATAAATCCTCTCTCATATAATTATAACATATCCATTGATTCTGTCTCTCTGGAGAACCCTGACTAATACAGATTTTGGTACCAGGAGCGGTTCTAAAGAAACAGAATCTTAAATATGAATTTCTTCAATTGGTTTCAGGGCTTTAAAAGTAAAAATGCTGGGCCGGCCCGGTGGTGCACTGCTACAGTGCGCCGCTTGGGAGCGCGGCGGCGCTCCCGCGGAGGGTTCGGATCCCACATACAGACCGGTTCCCACTCACTGGCTGAGCACGGTGCGGGAGCAACACCGAGGGTTGCGATCCCGTTGCCGGTCCCCGGTCCGGTGCGGGCGTGACACTGAGGGTTGCGATCCGTTGCCGGTCACGAAAAAAGACAAAAAGGAAAAAAAAAAAAAAAAGTAAAAATGCTAACAGCTCAACTTCTAATAATACAGAGCGCAGTGATAGTCCATGGCATGAACTATTTAAAGAGATATGCAAAATAAATCCATTTGATATTCCTGTTTCAATGCTTGTAAAAGGCAAGGGATTCAGTGACTCTATACATAACACCTTTGAGTATTTGTGGAAATCCAAGGAATATAATGACTTTGGCTGGGTGATCCTAGCATCACTGGACAAAGTGAAGAAAGAAAATAAGAGCTCAGGGATGCGAATTCTCAGCTCAAGTGCCGCATAGATGACATAAAGTTTCTGAGTGTGCTCCGAGTCAAAATCTTCTCTCCAGTACCCACAGGGCTGAAATTGCCAAAAATCAAACACAAGCCCTCATCATAAGATTGGCTGAACTACGGCGGCAGTTGAACTATCAGCCTGGCAGGGTATCTACTATTAAAGTGAGGGCATTGGTTGGGAAAGCCTGGGATCCTGCTCGTTGGGATGGGGATGTGTGGGAAGACCCTGATCAGGCTGGGGACATGGAACTCCTAAATTGCATTGAGTCTTGTTTGCCAGAAATGAATTCTCCCCATCCCCATTCCCAGAGACAGCGGCTTTTCCACCTCTGCCTGAGGGGATTAGCCCTGCACTGCCAAAGGACACAGTAATGGCTTCCCCTGAGGCAGTAACCGAGCAAGACAATGCTGATTCTCTTCAGGACCCACCCCCGCCATCCATCTTTGATTCTAGACCTATAACTAAACTCCAGGCCCCAGCAGGCCTCTAAAGGTGAGGTACAAAGTGTGACCCATGACGAGGTGCATTATACTCCAAAAGAACTACATGAGTTTTCTACTTACTGCAAGCAGAAACCAGGAGAATACGTATAGGAATAGATATTAAGGGTGTGAGACAATGGTTGAAGGAACATAAAATTGGATCAAGCTGAATTTATTGATATGGGCCCACTAAACAGAGATTCTGCATTTAATGTTGCAGTGTGGGAAGTTAAGGAAGGTGCTAACAGTTTGGTTGGTTGGCTGAAATATGGATCAAAAGATGGCCCACTGCGAGTGAGTTAGAGATGCCTAATCTCCCTTAGTTAACTGCAGATGAAGGGATTCAAAGGCTTAGTGAGATTGGAAGGCAAGAGTGGATTTGTCACATAAAACCTACTCACCCACACTGGGAGGCTACAGAAGACATACCTTTTACCAATACCTTGAGAAATAGATTTGTAAGGGGAGTCCCAGCATCCCTGAAGAGCTCTGTGCTGGCTCTTCTCTGTAGACCAGACCTTACAGTGGGAACTGCAGTCAGGCAATTGGAACACTTAAATGCAGTGGGACTAATTGGATCCCAGGGTGGCAGGAGCCAAATAGCTGCACTCAACTGACAAAGGCAAGGAGGGCATAGTTGCCATAATGGACAGCAGATGAAAAGCAATAATCAGAATAGTCTGACTCGTGTAGTTCTATGGTGCTGGTTAATCATGGTGTTCCTATATGTCAAATAGACAGGAAGCCTACTAAATTCTTACTTGATC
>NW_007727525.1:35788-40813 GCF_000696425.1 Galeopterus variegatus
TGCATAATTGGAATAGACATACTTAGCAGCTGGCAGAATCCCCACATTGGTTCCCTGACCTATGGAGTGAGGACTATTATGGTTGGAAAGGCCAAATGAGAGCCATTAGAGCTGCCTCTACCTAGGAAAATAGGAAATCAAAAACAATACCATATCCCTGGAGGGATTGCAGAGATTAGTGCTACTATCAAGGACTTGAAAGAGGCGGGGTGGTGATTCCCACCACATCCCCATTCAACTCTCCTATTTGGCCCATGAAGAAGACAGATGGATCTTGGAGGATGACAGTGGATTGTTGTAAGCTTAATGAAGTAGTGACTCTAAGTACTGTACCAGATATGGTTTTGTTGCTTGAACAAATTAACATATCTCCAGGTACCTGGTATGTAGCTATTGACCTTGCAAATACCTTTTTCTCCATTCCTGTCCATAAGGTCCACCAGAAGCAGTTTGCTTTAGCTGGCAAGGCCAGCAATACACCTTCACTATGTGTCCTATGTCACAATTTAGTTTGCAGGGATCTTGATTGCCTTTCCCTTCCACAAGACATTATGCTGGTCCATTACATTGGTGACATTATGCTGATTGGATCTAGTGAGCATGAAGCAGCAACTACTCAGGACTTATTGGTAAGACATTTGCATATCAGAGGATGGGAAATAAATCCAACTAAAATTCAGGGGCCTTCCACATCAATTAAATTTCTAGGGGTCCAATGGTGTGGGGCATGTTGAGATATCCCTTCTAAGGTGAAGGATAAGTTGTTGCATCTGGCCCCTCCTACCACCAAAAAAAAAAAAGGCACAATGCCTAGTGGCCCTATTTGGATTTTTGGAGGCAAAACATTCCTCATTTGAGGGTGTTACTCTGGCCTGTCTACCAAGTGACCCCCAAAGCTGCTAGTTTTGAGTGGGGCCCAGAACAAGAGAAGGCTCTGCAACAGGTCCAGGCTGCTGTGCAAGCTGCTCTGCCCCTTAGGCCATATGACCCATCAGACCCAATGGTCCTTGAGATGTCAGTGGCAGATAGGGATGCTGTTTGAAGCCTTTGGCAGGCCCCTATTGGTGAATCACAGCAGAGACCCTTAGGATTTTGAAGCAAGGCCCTGCCATCATCCACAGATAACTATTATCCTTTTGAGAAACAGCTGTCAGCCTGCTACTGGGCCTTAATAGAAACTGAATGCTTGACTATGGGCCCCCAAGGTACCATGCAGCCTGAACTGCCCATCATGAATTGGGTATTATCTGACCCAGCAAGACATAAGGTTGGGCATGCATGGCAGCACTCCGTCATCAAATGGAAATGGTATATATGTGATTAGGCCCACGTAGTTCCTGAAAGCACAAGTTAAGTTACATGAAGAAGTGGCCCAAACTCCCATGGTTCCAACTCCTGCTACACTGCCTTCTCTCCCCCAGCCTGCATCTATGTCCTCATGGGGAGTTCCCTATGACAAGTTGACAGCTCCTTTCTGGGACATCCCTGAAGGACAGTTGTAAGAGGAAATCCTCTCAATATGCAGAACTTTGGGCAGTGGACCTGGTTGTGCACTTTGCTTGGAAGGAGAAATGGCCAGATGGGCTGTAGCCAATGGTTTGGCCTGATGGTCAGGGACTTGGAAGGAACATGATTGGAAAATTGGTGAGAAGGAAATTTGGGGAAGATGCATGTGGATAGACCTTTCTGAGTAGGCAAAGGATGTGAAGATATTTCTTTCCCGTGTGAATTTCCATCAAAAGGTGACCTCAGCACAGGAGGACTTTAATAATCAGCTGGACAGGATGACCTGTTCTGTGGGTACTAGTCAGCCTCTTTCTCCAGCCACCCCTGTCATGGCCCAGTGGGCTCATGAGCAAAGTGGCCATGGTGGCAGGGATGGAGGTTATGCATGGGCTCAGCAACATGGGCTTCCACTCCCCAAGGCTGATCTGGCTATGGCAACCACTGAGTACCCAATCGGCCAGAAGCAGAGGCCAGCACTGAGCCACCGATATGGCACCATTCCCCAGGGTGATCAGCCAGCTACCTGGTGGCAGGTTGATTACACTGAGCCGCTTCCATCATAGAAGGGCAGTGTTTTGTCCTTACTGGAATAGACACTTACTCTGAATACGGATTTGCCTCCTGAGCACAAAATGCTTCTGCCAAAACTACCATCCGTGGACTCCCAGAATGCCTTATTCACCATTACAATATTCCACACAGCATTGCTTCTGACCAAGGAACTCACTTCATAGCCAAAGAAGTGCAGCAGTGGGTTCATGCTCATGGAATTCACTGGTCTTACCATGTTCCCCATCATCCCGAAGCAGCTGGCCTGATAGAACAGTGGAATAGCCTTTTGAAGTCACAGTTACAGCACCAGCCAGGTGACAATACCTTGCAGGGATGGGGCAAAATTCTCCAGAAGGCTGTATATGTTCTAAATCAGCACCCAATATATGGTCTGTTTCTCCCATAGCCAGGATTCACAGGTCCAGGAATCAAGGGATGGAACGGAAGTGGCACCACTCGCCATTACCCTTAGTGACTCACTAGCAACATCCCTGTCATGGCCCAGTGGGCTCATGAGCAAAGTGGCCATGGTGGCAGGGATGGAGGTTATGCATGGGCTCAGCAACATGGGCTTCCACTCCCCAAGGCTGATCTGGCTATGGCAACCACTGAGTACCCAATCGGCCAGAAGCAGAGGCCAGCACTGAGCCACCGATATGGCACCATTCCCCAGGGTGATCAGCCAGCTACCTGGTGGCAGGTTGATTACACTGAGCCGCTTCCATCATAGAAGGGCAGTGTTTTGTCCTTACTGGAATAGACACTTACTCTGAATACGGATTTGCCTCCTGAGCACAAAATGCTTCTTCCAAAACTACCATCCGTGGACTCCCAGAATGCCTTATTCACCATTACAATATTCCACACAGCATTGCTTCTGACCAAGGAACTCACTTCATAGCCAAAGAAGTGCAGCAGTGGGTTCATGCTCATGGAATTCACTGGTCTTACCATGTTCCCCATCATCCCGAAGCAGCTGGCCTGATAGAACAGTGGAATAGCCTTTTGAAGTCACAGTTACAGCACCAGCCAGGTGACAATACCTTGCAGGGATGGGGCAAAATTCTCCAGAAGGCTGTATATGTTCTAAATCAGCACCCAATATATGGTCTGTTTCTCCCATAGCCAGGATTCACAGGTCCAGGAATCAAGGGATGGAACGGAAGTGGCACCACTCGCCATTACCCTTAGTGACTCACTAGCAACATCTTTGCTTCCTGTCCCCACAACTTTATGCTCTGCTGGTCTAGAGGTCTTGGTTCCAGAGGGAGGAATGCTTCCATCAGGGGACACAAAAATGATCCCATTGAACTGGAAGATAAGGCTGCAACCTAGCCACTTTGGGATCCTCATGCCTCTGAGTCAACAGGCTAAGAAAGGAGTTACAATATTAGCTGGGGTGATTGACCCAGGCCACCAAGGGGAAGTTGGACTACTACTTCACAATTGGAGGTAAGGATGATTATGTCTGGAATACAGGTGATCCCTTAAGGTGTCACTTAGTACCATGCCCTGTGATTAAGGTCAATGGAAAATTACAACAACCAAATCCAGGCAACACTATGAATGGCCCAGACTCTTCAAGGTTGAACGTTTGGGTTACTCTGCAAGGTAAAGAAACACGACCAGCTGAGGTGCTCACCGAAGGCAAAGGGAATACAGAATGGGTAGTAGAAGAAGGTAGTTATAAATAATAACAGCTTCAGCCATGTGACCAGTTACAGAAATGAAGATTGTAATTGTTCTCCCTGTTGTGTTAAGAATATGTCTCTCTGTATACATACTGTACACATATTAAGCAATTATCTTTGTTTTTGCTCCTCTTATTCTTTATCGTGTAGCATGAGACTTACTGACTTTATATCAGCATTTAAATATTGTGAACTTTACATCAAATATTTGCATTTAAGTCATGGGATATCGAGTGAAAGGTAAATATCATCTAAGGACTTTACCTCCTCTTCTGGGAAAGGGATTAACACGTTTTCAGTTGTACACAGGATAGCTGCATCATGTTAGATGGAACTATTACGTTATTGTCCCATTTGAAGATGAAGTATGATTTAAGGAGATAGTACGGACACCAAGTTGACAAGGGGTGGACTTGTGAAGGTTAGTCCTAGGTGTCAACTTGATTAANAGAAGAAGGTAGTTATAAATAATAACAGCTTCAGCCATGTGACCAGTTACAGAAATGAAGACTGTAATTGTTCTCCCTGTTGTGTTAAGAATATGTCTCTCTGTATACATGCTGTACACATATTAAGCAATTATCTTTGTTTTTGCTCCTCTTATTCTTTATCGTGTGGCATGAGACTTATTGACTTTATATCAGCATTTAAATATTGTGAACTTTACATCAAATATTTGCATTTAAGTCATGGGATATCAAGTGAAAGGTAAATATCATCTAAGGACTTTACCTCCTCTTCTGGGAAAGGGATTAACACGTTTTCAGTTGTACACAGGATAGCTGCATCATGTTAGACGGAACTATTACATTATTGTCCCATTTGAAGATGAAGTATGATTTAAGGAGATAGTATGGACACCAAGTTGACAAGGGGTGGACTTGTGAAGGTTAGTCCTAGGTGTCAACTTGATTAAAGAATGCTGAGAAACCTGGTAAAGCTATTTTTTTAGGAGTGTCCAGGAGGGTGTTTCCAGAAGAGATTAGCATGAGAGCCTGAGTGGACCGGGCAGGAAAGATCCACCTCCAGTGTGGGTGGGAACCACCCAATCCACTGGGGGCCCCAAGAGAACAAAAAACAGAGAAAAAAGGCAAATCCCTCTCTCTATCTGCTGGAGCTGGGATACACGCTTCTCTTCTGTCCGTGGACATCAGAGCTTAAGACTCTTCAGCTTTGGGTTCCAGGACTTACACCAAAGGCACCATCAGCTTCCCCGGTTTTGAGGCATCTGGACTTGGACTGAGCCACGCTACCAGCATCCAGTTCTCAGATGGTC
>NW_007727525.1:41108-45065 GCF_000696425.1 Galeopterus variegatus
GAAAAGACTTCCCTTAGTAATTAAGAGGATCCCACCTGATTTTTAAACACTGTCCGCACTTTTTAGTATATTACATTTTTCTACAATAAACATGCCTCCCTTTTGCCACAAAAAATAAAATAAGTATGGATTTTCAAAGTTTAAAGATTTCCATAAAGCTTTTCTACCTTAGAAGTTCCATCACTAATGAATAACTGGGAAGTAGCTGCTCACAGGATTTCAGGCTTTTTCTGTCACACAATTATATAATAAAGAAAGAAATACATTTTTGACAAACTTAAAAATGCAACGTGGCGGGTGCCTCCTGGAAAGAATTCCTGTCAGCTCCCTTCATACCCATATGCCCTTTGTGACAAACTCCTAGTCCTTTCAGGAAATGAATCTGATCCTTGCTTGTTTTATAACAGCTCAGCTCGCTTCCCTCGGTTTCACCTACAGGAGGAGCAGGTCTTTTGAAGAGCCAGCTGCTCATCCTTCTGCATTAGGGTTTTGCAGATAGATTCTCCCTCCCACCACCCACCCAGCTTCCTTAGTTTGTCCACTGCTGTCCCACAGCCCTAAGGACACCTGCTGTTGACCTCATTCTCAGCTTTGTTTGTTTTCTGATAAGTTTACTGGCCAGGTGCTGTAATCTTCGGTTTGCTGGGCAGTTGCATCCGAGCAGTTCCTGTGACCTACACTCTGGAAGAAGCAGACTCTTCTATTCACGATGGCCTGGAGGTCCAGTTACCAGCAGTGTCCAACTACCGAGGCCAGACAGAAACTAGTTTAGCCGGTTTCCTTCTTTCCCTGGGCTGTTCCGAGACTGACACCCACAGATTGACGAAAACACTGAGAGTTTCTGTGTTCCCAGGAGTGAATCCACCAGTACAAGCCTCAGTCTGTTGCTAAACTCTGATCCTCATTTCCTCCCTGCTCCTTGCCTTCCCCCTCCACCCTGACCGCCCTTTGCTATAAAGCTATGGACCATCAAGTTTTAATGCAGTGTTGAGTTGTTGATTAAAACAACGTGTTATTTTCTGAATGTCAGACAACATATGACGATAAAGCAGGCATAAAGTATTGGGAAAACAAATGCGTGGCTGCTTTTGCATTGGATGCAAGCGCACAAATGGCTGAACTTTAAAAGCTTCCATGTTCACGAGAAGTCCGGGAGCATTAAAATTGATGATGGTGATTAGGTTGCCTTTCAGAGCAGCAAAATCTGTATAACTGAATCCTCCTGGACTTAGCCATTTCCAGCCCAAGCATATTAACTTGGCTCACTGTGAGTCTGCTTTTGTATACACACGCACAATATTTAACCATGAGTACAGTGGGCCCCAGATTAAAACCATATTTTGTTAGCACCACATGTTCCAGCCTTGACAGTATTTATCGGGGGTGGGGGGGCGGCTGTTGGATGTATTGAAAGAAATGAACTTCACCAAGGTCTGGCAGACAACCCCGACAGGGAGTTGTTATTCCTACCCTGCCTGTCCAGCAGTCCCACCGCGGCCGGTTCAGGTTGTTCGCTCACTTTGGGCCCCACTTGCTACCAGTTGCTGTCCACTGGTCCAGTGTGCCGACCTCCTGACAGCCCAGGCCCTGTGGGATGTCATTAGCTCCATATCCGTTTATTTGCCAAGTCCCTGTCTGTGTTCCCTTCTTTTCTGTGAAGTCTTTGCTACCTAAACCAAGGTCATTTCTTCTTCCTCTGACCTCTCCAGCCTTGCTATGGGGACAGGCAGCATGGGCATCACTTGGCGCCATGGCAGAAATGCAGACTCTCAGGCCCCATCCCAGACCTGCTGAATCTGCACTTTGGCACAGCTTGCAGGGGATTTGTGGGCACATTGAAGTTTGACAAGTGTTGCTCTACCCCCACTTGCCTTCTCTAGCAGTGGCTCTCAGTAGGAGTCCTGATGCTCCTACAGGGGGTTTGGAAATGCACAGAGGATTTCTCAATCGTCACAATGATGAGAGTTGGGCAGGAGCATTACTGGCATCAGTGGGCAGGGCTGATGCTGGACAGCCTGCAAGTTCAGTGGGAGTCCTGATGCTCCTACAGGGGGTTTGGAAATGCACAGAGGATTTCTCAATCGTCACAATGATGAGAGCTGGGCAGGAGCATTACTGGCATCAGTGGGCAGGGCTGATGCTGGACAGCCTGCAAGTTCAGTTCCATATAGTCCAGTTCCATACAAGGGAGAATTGGTTCATATATCACATATATTACTTTCTAAAGTGCTGTCAGGCAGTCAAGTAGGTGAAAAATCTACTTTTACTTATCTGAGCCTAGAACCTAATTCCTTTTTACAAATAAACACAAAGTATTGTTTGCAAAATTTTAATACACATTGCATTTTCCAAGAATTCAACTTCTGTGAAAAGTCAGGGAAAACTGTTCTTTGTTTTGTTCAGAACGTTATGTTTGTTCACCACTTGGGAAACACCCATTCTCCACACTAGCGCTGCTCACAGTGCAGTCTCCAGGACACCCTGTACAGTCTGCATTTGTGGCTGTCCCGGTAACAGTGATTCTATATCTGACTACTTCATTGTTTTTTTTAAAAAAGCCTATAGCACTCAATATTCCTAGGCGTTCTCCCATCCAGGTACTAACCAGGCTCGATCTGGTTTTTTTTTGGTGTAAATGTACCCGAGCATTTATGTATTGAAACACATTCTTTCATTACAAGTTGCTTTTATTTTACTTCTTCTTTACATCAGAGTTAAGGAACTCATTATACTACTTTTGAGTTACTTATATTGTTCCTGTGTAAGTTAGTTATAGTATTCATGAATTCTAGTTCAGGAAAATACAGAGGCCTTTTAAAACTACTTGTTATAAAAAGAGAGTGTTGGGTCTGATAGGGTTGGGAAGTTTGCTTGGTTCTACATCCTTCAATTGGCCCTTATTACACACTGTCTTGTAATCTTCAATATATTTTTAAGAGACCATGAATCCTCTCTTCTACTGGAACATCTTTAGAGTGGGACAGTTTTATAAACTTGATATTCTACTCACCACTTAGTTCAGTGTAATGTACATTGTCTTAGTTCATTCAGGCTGCTATAACAAACTAGACTGAGTGGCTTAAACAACAAATGTTTATTTCTTAGATTTCTAGAAGCTGGGAAGTCCAAGACCAAGGTGCCAGCAGATTCATTGTCTAGTGAGGGCCCTCTTTCTGGTTTGCAGGTGGCTGCCTTCTTGCTGTATCCTCACAGGGCAGAGAGAAAGGGCTCTGGTTTTTTCTTCTTTTTATGAGGGCATTAACCCCACCCTGTGGGCCCCACCCCTCATCACGTAACCTGAACCTAATTGCCTCCCAAAGCCCCTAAAGCCATATACTATCACATTAAGGATTAGAGCTTCAACATATGAAATTTGGGGAGGCACAAACTTTTAGTCTTATTGAGCAATAACTAATTGATCACATGACTACTTTGAATACTGCCCCTACACCTCACCCAACATTCCATTCCTCAAATGCTATTGAGTTCCTACTGTGTGAAGAGCACTGGCAGGCTGGTGACAAAGGTTTTCAAGAAAGGGCATGGCACTCTGTTGCTCATGGGCCAGGCACAAAACCCTAGCCCAACACATAAACTATTCTGATACAGTGGAGGCTGGAAGTGACCCACTAGGGAAACAGAAACAAAATTATACGGGATTATAGAGAAGGAAACAATTCCAGCACATACATGCACATATACAAATGTGGAGAGGCAAACATATTCATGAGTTCCTTTCCTTAAATTTGCTTTTTTTTTAAATTGGGTTAGCCACCATCTTCTTTGCTCCATTGAATTGTAAGCTTCTTGACAACCAGTCTCAAGTCCCCTAATTCCTTGCATTGCTGTCAAGCTTCATTTCTGTGTCAAGTAAAACCCCTTCTGTTTCTTGGGATAAATTACACAAGCATAGTCTTCTCAATCATATGTGATAATGGGACTTTTTTGTGTAGGCTA
>NW_007727525.1:45996-87346 GCF_000696425.1 Galeopterus variegatus
TTTTGTCTTTTTTCGTGCCCGGCAATGGATCGCAACCCTCAGTGTCGCGCCCGGACCGGACTGGGACCCACAACGGGATCGCAACCCTCGGTGCTGCGCCCGCACCTTGGTCAGCCAGTGAGCGGAACCGGTCTGTATGTGGGATCCGAACCCTCGGCGGGAGCGCCACCGCGCTCCCAAGCGGCGCACTGTAGCAGTGCGCCACCAGGCCGGCCCTAAATTTTAAGTGATATTTTAAAATAACCTATGAAGAATTTATTCCCCTTAAGTTAGCATCCCAGAATATAGTGCTAAGAAAGAATTTCAAAAATCTTTAGGCCAGAAAAAATTTTTTGACCAGTCAACAAACTTTGAACTAACCTTTAGTGGCACAGACAGCCCAATGCGCGGTGTGATCTGAGCGTCAAAGAAGGAGATTCCTATCCCCAAATCCTCCCCACTGGCTGGCATGTGTCCGAAATTCCTTTAACAGGGGATAGAAATTTTCACTCACTTCATAATTACGAATGAGGCTTAAAATACCCTGAGGAGGGTAAATCACTGGCTTTCAATCTTAGCAGAATAGAGGAATGATGGGGTGGACATTGGTGGAAAGAGGTTTGCACAGGACAGGGTTGTGGGTGGGGGCTGGAGCATGGGCTGAGAAAGACGTCTCAGAAAGGGAAGCAGAGCTGATGTACACCTGCCTTTCTGCATAACTTTGTCCCAAGAAGGCCCCACCACTAACCAAAACGATTCCACCGAACTGTCTTCCTCACCCACAGGCCCNCGGGCTCTACTCCAAACATGTTGAAACGACTTTGGGGAGGGAGCTGGGTATCTGTAGATTTTAAAGTATATCAGGTCATTCTGATAGGTGACCAAATTTGCTTCTCAGACTTTAATGTGCATACAATCACCTAGGACATCTTGTTTAAATGCAGATTTTGGTTCATCACGTCTGGAGTGGGTCCTGGGCGTCGGCATTCTAGCAAGCTCCCGGGAGATACCAGTGTTGCTGATATATGAACCACACTTTGAGTAGCCAGGAATATAGAACTTTTAAATTTCTTTCAGCTAAATATTCTCCATCTGCACCAACTACTAGTGAGTAATGCTATACAACATAACCTATTAAAAATAGTTCCCAGTTAGTATAAGATGACCCACCGAAATTAATCTGTCATTGTAGAGTACGGAATCATTTCCTTCACTTATAAATTTTAAGTGATATTTTAAAATAACCTATGAAGAATTTATTCCCCTTAAGTTAGCATCCCAGAATATAGTGCTAAAAAAGAATTTTCAAAAATTTTAGGCCAGAAAAATTTTTTTGACCAGTCAACAAACTTTGAACTAACCTTTAGTGGCACAGACAGCCCAATGCGCGGTGTGATCTGAGCGTCAAAGAAGGAGATTCCTATCCCCAAATCCTCCCCACTGGCTGGCATGTGTCCGAAATTCCTTTAACAGGGGATAGAAATTTTCACTCACTTCATAATTACGAATGAGGCTTAAAATACCCTGAGGAGGGTAAATCACTGGCTTTCAATCTTAGCAGAATAGAGGAATGATGGGGTGGACATTGGTGGAAAGAGGTTTGCACAGGACAGGGTTGTGGGTGGGGGCTGGAGCATGGGCTGAGAAAGACGTCTCAGAAAGGGAAGCAGCGCTGACGTACACCTGCCTTTCTGCATAACTTTGTCAGAAGAAGGCCCCACCACTAACCAAAACGATTCCACCGAACTGTCTTCCTCACCCACAGGCCCCGCCGCCATTCCTCTGTGCTCCAGATTGAATGTTCGCATCCCTCCAAAATTCATGCTGAATCCTCATCTTCTAAGCAATAGTGGGAAGAGGTGGCGCCTGCAGGAGGTGATTAGACCCCCATAGGGATGGAAACCCTTCTAGACAGGACGCACGGTGCAGTGCTGGGCCTCCTGTCCCTCCACCCCGGCCCTGGGAAGACGCGGCCGCAGGAGCGGGGGAGAGGAGCGTGGTGATGACAGACGCTGCTGGGGCCTGAGCGGACCCAGGCGGCTGCGGGAGGGACAGAGGTCGGGCAGGAGAACTGACGAGAACACGAGAAAAAGAAGAAGGTGGGGTCAGCTCCCCGGCACAGAAGGGGCCGTGAGGCTCGGCTTGCCTCGGCCGCTGAACAGCTGCTTAGTCTCCACTATTCGGCAGCTCAACCCCCTCATAATCTCCTATAACTCGCCAAGAGGTCAGGACTGCCAGTTGAAGACGCGTAGCAAGGCCGAGGACATTTATCTTCCCTCCAGCAATTTAGACACTCAGTCTCTCCCTGCCCCCGCCGCCGCCCCCCCAAAACTCGTGAGCCTCATGACACCCACACTCAAGGACAGCAGCAGGCAGCTGGAGAATCTTCTAGTCTGGCTGCTGCCCAGGTCGTATTTACCTCTAGGCATAGTGACTATCTAAGATCTGGAACAATCTCCAAGAGCAGGGAACAGACTGAATGCCTGATTCATTAAAGCTGGGAAAAGCTTGATCCAGCAACTTCCCTCTCACTGTGTTTTCTTTTATCTCTTAATCACTTTTCCTGAAAAGGGAGGCACTGCAGAGAGGTATACAAATCATCTGAGCTATGGAGGCCAGAGGAAAGGAGTTCCAGATTTAAATGGTATCTATACATCTATAAACCGCATGACCTACTGAGTGTCACCTGACATGCAGAAACAAAGGTGAATGCTCAATCAAAGGAATGTGACGGGAAAACAAATTGTTCTGCCCCACTGAAGCCTGCAGGAGTGCTGCCCGGCTGAGCAGGGCATTCCAGGTTGGCCACAGAGAGATGGGTGGACAGATTCCTGTCCCTATAGACCCAGGGCAAACGGACTTGGCTTCCTTCTTAGGGCCCTCCAGGACACAGGCTTCCCAATGTTCTTTGAGCTGAAGGGCAAACGGAATTTTACTTTTGCTTACATTAGAAGGCACCTTAACCAATGAGAGCCACATGATCTAAGAATTTTGGCACTAGAAGGGACTTTAGATCGTTTCGTTCACACTCACCATTTTACAGATAGAGAAACTGAGGCCCTGAAAAAAAAAGAGATTTATGAAAATTCACTGGTGAATTCTCAGCAAAGTTGAGACTAGAATCTAGCTGACTCCTGGACCCACTCTCCTCCCTTCCCCCGCTGCCTCCATGGGGAACAAGGAGGGGTTCCTGGCTTGTTGTAGTTTCCTGAAAGCCCCTGAATCCTCAGAGCCCACATTCAGGTAGATGTATTTCCTCAGCCCACCAGCTGGGGCTGGAGGAGCTGCCATCCACACTGCGCCGTGAGGATTAAAGACCGGTGGGAAGAGAGTCCTTGCTGAAGGGTCCATGGCGGACTGAGAGACGGGGGCCTTAGGTTCATGAATTTACACCATCTGCTTGAGAATGCCATTTTCAAGTCTGGGGGGAGAAATAGAAGATCTTACTGGGCCCAGCTAACCATTCAGCACATGCCAAATCCATCATGGAAATGAGCAGATGCAAACAAAACTCTTGGGCCACAACTGGTTCTGCCTCTGTGAGTCATGATCCCACCACAGAAAATACCAGTAGCCTCCTGTGGTTGGACATGAGTAGGGGCTGTGCATCCCCACCTGACAAACTTGCTACCAAGAGGAGCTGCTGCAGTAAAAGCAAGTCTGAGCTCAGATCTAATTTCCTCAAATGCACGGATCTTTGCTCAATACCAGATAAAATTAATCTCTTACAAAACTCTGTGGTTCAGAAAAGATTTTCCTCTCTCTTTTCTTCCTGCAACACTCTGCTCCCCCAAACAAACAAACAACAACAAAAAAGAGAGCAGAAAAGGCAAGGCAAAAGGTATCGCTGTCCTAGACCTTGTCCTTTAAAGGGTGTCTCTCTGGCCCTCCTTGGGCATCCTCTCCCCACAGAGTGATAAGTCACAGGGCCCAGGAAATGTGTTCAAAGTCCATAGCCCACATTCTAGACCACTCTTTGGTACCTGGGTACCAAATTCTGGATCCCAGAATTCCCTACCCAAGGGCCCTATACCCACTTCAGGTCTCTTTCTATGGAGTCTGAGTCCAAAGGATGAACTATCCCATGCTGTGCTCACCATAGTCCTAAGGCTTGACCCACAGGCAGCTGTTCATAAAGAATGGGACATGCAGACTGGGGTGTCATTAACATGTGGGATAGAGCTGGGAGTGACCAGAGAATGGGGACACTGAAGCGAGCAGGCGGAACTCTGAGGAGTCCAAGAATTCTATATTCAAACTTGGTATTCTGGGTCCCTCTGAAGATTTATTTTTCAAGACAAGAGGATAGAACCTATTCTGTATTATAGTTTTTTAGCTGTGTCTACAGCTTTTAAATATTAGACATATGGTATGTGGGTCTCCATTTGCACTCTTGCACAAGGAATGGGTTCCTACGTTTGGGTGGTGGGGGTCAAGGGAAGAGTGGTCTCATCCTTGGAGAAATCACACCAGTGGGATCTAGACTCCCCAGTCCCACACTGATGGCATAATTATTGGACTTGCCAGTGTTTATCCCTTATTTATACAAGGCGATTAGTCCTATTAGATTGTGCCTAACCAAACAAAAAATCTGCAGATTCCACTAAATCAAGAATTACTTCTAATGCTTTTGTATGCAAATAAAGCAACCTAAATTGTTGACACAGACTAGAACTGACTTGTTTTATCTACAAATTAACCCACCCTAAAGAGTAAAAACAGAATAGGATTAATTCGTTCACACACATATCATATTACTTATGTTAGAGTATTTAAAAGTAAATGACCACAAATACAGCATGAGAAACAGCCTTCCAGGGGTCCTCCTTTTGTTCCTAAACTGGACACACCTGGGGTGGTGGCTGTGGCTAGCAGCCCACAAGATGAGGAATATACCAGGCCCCAGGACCTCAGAACAAGGGCTCCTCTCCCCTGCAGAAGGGGCATGCCAGCCCCCAGGGGCGATTTATATCGCCGTTTCAGTCAATCAACCATTTTTTCACCAACAAGCCACATCCCCCAGGCCTATGCCCAGGTTTGGGGTTCTAAGATTTTTACTGCACAATGTTTATGCAGTTGCTCTTTTTCTTCTGTGCCAGTGTTACATGTTAAGCAACTTCCCTTTATCCGCACTTACGTTACAGAACCTAAGAATTTCCTATTTGCATCCACTTAAGGGCCTCCCAAGGGCAGGTCTAGCCATCACCCACCACACGTTGATTTTCTAACTCTTTGCTATGGTTAGTCTTCATAGAAACTTGGATTACACTAATAATTGCTCTTCAGCATTCTCAGGAGTTATGGGAATGCAATATTGAGCCCAAAAAGCAGGATCAGCACTAAAACTTGTGACACTAAAAATCTGAGTGTTCTATCTAAAATCCCCTAGAAAGTCCATTAGAACCCCAGGTAAATTAACTGGAAGAAAATCTGTATCATTTAGCACTAGTAGCAGGTACAAATTTTAGGCTACAGATATGCACATTTTTCTTTATTTTTCTATAACTCCACTTAGTTTCTATTTCAGCCTTCACTTCACCAGAGGAGTCAAAAGTTACTCAACTACTCAATTCAGGGTTATATCTTTGTCCTGGGGCACTAAGAAGGGTGAGTGGGTGGGTGGGTGGGTGGGTGTACGCGCCTCCAGTTCCCAGGCATCTGTTCACACTGGATTGGCTCCCACCCCAGATCCATTAAAGGCCAGCCCCTCTCTCTTTGCCCCTCTTGGCAGCATGGGAGTTGTCTGTTGCTCCCAATTTACACTGTGGCATAGAGAACTTTGTGAGCTGTATCTACAGCACTCTCTGCTGAGACATACCCCAAATCCATTTCTTTAGGGTCTTGCCACCTGCCTGGGACTCTACCCCAGAAGCAAGAAAAGGTCCCCCTCCCTTCAATCTCACAAGCTGATCAGTGGGTTCTGTCACTGAGTTCCATTCCCATCCTCCTGAGACACACAATCCCACATTCAAGAATCCCTTAATAACTCTACAGCTCTGACTTTCCCTCTTTCCAGATTCCCCAGAGACTGGGGACAGTAACTTCGAGTGGAACATCATGCATTCTCCTAAACCTGGGGTATACGTCAGAGTCCCTCCTTTACCCATTGCACTTTAGAAACTCAAAAGCCAGGAAAATAAGCCTCTATATCTCTGCTGACCATCTCTTCACTAAAGCAATGAGCACAGACTAACCTTGCTCAAGGGGGCAAGGAGATGAGAGTCAAGAAAGAAATATAGGGGGAGAAAAACTATATAGCATTTCATAATTAATACCCAACCATAGTACTTACAGAATTTTAAATATGTTTCCATATAGCCTATTGATAGAATTATCTTTCTAAACTACAGGTATGATTATAATCCTCCAATGGTTCCACATTGCCCACAATGGCTATACAAGAAAGATTCTTCTCCATCAGAGGAGTGAAGATATGGGACCACTGAGATATTTGCCTAGAAGACCTTCTATTCGCATGGGCGAGGACAACATTTACATGGAATATTCAACCACGAAAACATCAGCTTGTGGAAACAAAACTAACAATTTCCCAAATATTTCCAAAGCCTGGCTCTCACCTTTATCTACTCCATCAAAAATTCTGGCCTAATTTTAGAAGGTCCTGTTCCATATCTTAAATATCCTCATCCCTTTCGCACTAATGGCTGCTCCAAATCAGCCAGTAAAAACAAGAGCAACCTTAGAATGAGGGCAGTTTTAACATCGGCTTGTCCTTCTCCATGACTTTCATGGGTTACACAAAAATTCTGGCCTAATTTTAGAAGGTCCTGTTCCATATCTTAAATATCCTCATCCCTTTCACACTAATGGCTGCTCCAAATCGGTCAGTAAAAACAAGAGCAACCTTAGAATGAGGGCAGTTTTAACATCGGCTTGTCCTTCTCCATGACTTTCATGGGTTACCTTGGTCCTCTACCCTGCCAGACCCGGGCTTCTCTTTTCCAAAATGTGGCTTGAGCACTTCCTTCAAGAACTTCCTCACGTCTCTGATCCTATTCTAATCACACCATGGCTGGCACGAGCAGCACAGATCCCGTCTGTGTTACAGGCGTATGTGTTCAGTTGCTTCTTGCTGTCTTCCCACTGGCCTATGAACTCTACTGGACAAGGTCTGCACCCTCGCATCCACGGTAACACCCCTAACCACTTAGCACAATGTTCTGCATACAGAGGGAAACTAATAATTTATGCAGTTTGATTTCGGGTCTCCACCCTTGCTCCTGGGTGATCATTTATCAGCAAACAAATTAGTTATCGGTGACACAGTCAAGGTTCCCAGAATGAATCATTTGTATTTCCACTGCTGGAAAAAACAACACACATCACTTTCCTTGCAAAGAAAATTTCAATAGAGTCATATGGTCATGATGTCACTGGCAGATCTTGCCTGAGAGTTTTGACACTTGTAACTCTTACCTGGAATGATGAATCAACTTTTATTTTGATCCACGTGTTCTCTAGGTTCCTTTAGCCTAAAGGTATAAAAGTCAGATAATGTGGTCACCATAATACTGGCAACAACAATGATAAATCAATACATACATAGTCACTGGCTGAGTACCCACCAGCATAACTGTGGGGAGCCAAGCTCTGCCTCGCCCTCTGGGGCCTCCAGAATGCACAGGGTGATGGCTCAGAGGATGTGCTTACCTTGGCCCGTCCCAGGCACAGCCCGCAGGTGCCAAGGTTGCTTCTCTCTCTTGCAGTGGCCGCTGTTCCTGCTGATGCCCGACACCTGCCTCCTAGCTCTGTGGCTTCAGGGCAGCTGGGAGGGTCCCGCCCTTGGTCTGCCTTGGTCCCCTTCTCCTAGGTTGGTACCTTCATAGGGTAGCCTGGCCCTGGGAGGGGACTTCTTTCACTCCCTAACTTCTCCCTCACCTCACCCCTAATGCACACTCATCCACCTCGTACTGACCCTTTACCAGCACCAGTTGTAATCTTGCCAGGCACCAGTGGAGGACCTATGTCTCCCCCTACCACAGGGTTTGGACACACAGGTTTTGGAGTCAGAAAGGCTGAGTTTAAATTTTGACCCCACTTACACCCAATTACTTCTCTTTTCTGGACCTCAATTTTGTCATCCATGAAATGGGAAAATAATACCTACCTTCTGGTGGTGGTGTGAGAATTAAGCATAATGTCAATAATAGTGAGAACAGCTTTAATGACCAAAGGATGTCTACATGCCAGATGCTCTGCAATGTTTTACATATTTTCTTGAAGCCCAGCATGGTACCTGGCCCAGAGCAGGTGGAACAGCTTCCTTACCCCTCTTCTTTCCTCTTTTCTTCTTCTTCCTCCCTTCCCTAAGTCAGATAGGACCTGGGGATGCAGTCTCTGGTTGCTTGTGGGGGTTTTGCCCTCTCTGCAGTATCTTCCCTTCTTCTACAGGCCACTTGGGTGCACCCAGACCCCAGACTCTCCACTCACCAGAAGAAGAAGATCTCTTCCCTCTCCTGTCCCAAAAAGGCCAGCTCCATTTCTGTTTCCAGCCAGGTTTCCAAGCTCCATCCCCATATTGGCCCCTGCACCTAGTGCCCTGTTCCTCCAGGGAATGCAGATGGCCAGAAGCTGGAGATATGGCTGGCTCTGTGTCCTCCTGGACCACAGAAGATGGCCCTGAGAGCCCTTTCCTTCTACTTCAGCACAAAGGCAGGCCACAGGCATGCTGCAACACACTTGCTGGCACAGGTAACCAGCGCTGGAGGAGTACAGTCTCAATGGAGCAGGAGAAGGGCAGAAACTGGCTGGGCACAACCACCACCCCATCCTAGGGGAGGCAGGCAAGAGAATGCAATGCTGGGAGGAGAGGGAGCTGCACCCCAGTGTCAGGGGAGGGAGCAGTGGAAGGCCAGGAGTTTGCTGGACTTCAGGGGGTGATCCCATTGCAGGCTGGCCTCTGAAGACCCTCCAACAGGTTTTGCTGCCTTGAGCCTGGCTCTGGTGCACACCCCTCTGTTGTCTCAGCAAGGCTGAGGAGAATTGTGGAGATTTTTCCTCTGTTCCATCATGCTTCTGTAAAGTTCCTGGCCAACAACTCTGCGTATTTATTCATATGCACCAAATATCATCCACTACATACTTTAGTATAGATACTTTAAATGTTACTACTAAAATCCATTTCCTTCTTCTGCACCATCCCATTTCCCTCCCACCCACTCCCAGTCTTTCCCAAAGGAAATCATGCATCGAACATTCAAGCCACCCTCATCAGTCCTTACTGCAAGTCACCGGGGCCATGTGACCAACTATGATCTGATTCCCTGTGGGGTCATTATCCAATTCACATACTTGACCAACAGACCATAGCAGCGGCAGCTTGCACTTTCTACCTGCTCTTCCTAGGCAGGGTTAGGCTGGCTGGTTTCAGGGAACTCGGATTCTTTACTGCCATCTGCAGTAAAAAAGGAACACCTTTTACTATAGAGCAGTAAAAGCAGAGATAAAGGCTTCAGAATGTGCCTCCAGAGGCTCTGATGGACAGTCCTCATCTCCCTCTGGCCAAAGGAGGTGGTCAGCAGGGACTCACTACTTGGCAAAGGAGAAACAAGGTGGAATGTCCCCAGAAATCCTGAAGTCAGAAGAAGAATACTAACAAACAGGCATTGGGCTTTGACCCAGTGTTAAATGATCTATGTTCACTGAATTTTCACAATAGTCCTGGAGGTTAAGTGCTGTTTCTATCCACCCACCCCATGCAGACAAATAAGTTGAGGTTCACAATGGCTCCACGACTCGCCCATGGCCACACAGGCCAAAGAGGAGAGGAAAATGACTTGATGCACACCACCCCCCCAACCCCTTTGCTTTAGGCAGGACAGTCCCCAGGGCCTGGTCTGGAAGGCAGGAATAAGACAGAAAAGAGCTGGACTGCTTGGCATAATAAAATAATGGGGGGTTGCAGAATTGGCCCTAGCACTTAAAGAAAGAGGATGGTTCTTGAAGAGAGAAGGGAGCTTCCAGGGAAAAGAGGAGTATTTGGCACTTAAGACAACCTTTAGAAACTTGTAAAATTTTTCTGGTGTGACTTGCTGGCATGTTTCTGTGCTGGGTTAGGCAGAACTTTAGTTCCCTTCTCCTACCACAAATCAGTGTGCTGACACCACCCACCATAACATTGATGAACAGATGTAGGTGTTGCTTGGAGAACACAAGAAGGAGCAACAACAGGCATGGAGGGAAGCAGTGTAGAGAGAGGACAGTGGCTTCGGCTGGCAAGGTGACACTGGGCCAACCAAGAATCTGATCTGAGCAGGACCTAGGGGGAGGCGGAGGCCACGTGAATGTGAATGCCCTGGGAATCTTTGAACATGCTGGGGGAGTCTCAATTCCACATGTGATTTGGGATGGAGGCTTGAGCCATTTGATCTGGGTGTTAAAGAAAAGCACGATTCCCAGAAGGCTGAAGGTTTGGAACACCTTGTTATACCTCATGCAGTTCTAACGATCACTCCACATAGCTTCCCCTTTGTGCCAGTGAGTAAGCCCATGTCATTGAAGAGGTGGAACTCACCTGGAACCCAAAGCCAGGGCCATGACACAGACTGTCTGTCCCACTCTGCTCTGAGAGCTGCTCTCCCACGAGGACTTCAACCTGCCGACAAGCTCCACCCAGTCCCGCATGGGCCTTGCTTGGAAGCCCTAACCTGTGCTGACTTTTACGTTCTACCTCATTCTGGGCTGCTGCAGTCTAAGCTTTTCCTGGAGAACTGGCATGTGAGAAGTCCTGGCTCTGAAGTCCAGTCGTGTGGCCTTACCTTCAATGGGACTCAGTTTCCATATCTGTAAAATGGGTGCTGCAGTCTAAGCTTTTCCTGGAGAACTGGCATGTGAGAAGTCCTGGCTCTGAAGTCCAGTCATGTGGCCTTACCTTCAATGGGACTCAGTTTCCATATCTGTAAAATGGGTAATAATAATAATAATAATACCTATTTCATAGAGCTGTTGTGAGGATTAAAAAAAAAAGTAAAGTACTTACCATACATAGTAAACGTTCAGTAAAAATTGACTTGAGGGCCGGCCCGGTGGCGCACTGCTATAGTGCGCCGCTTGGGAGAGTGGTGGCGCTCCTGCCGAGGGTTTGGATCCCACATACAGACTGGCTGCTCACTGGCTGAGCGAGGTGCAGGCGCAACACCGAGGGTTGCAATCCCGTTGCCGGTCCCGGTCCGGTACGGGCGCTGAGGGTTGCGATCCGTTGCCGGTCACGAAAAAAGACAAAAAGGAAAAAAAAAATCGACTTGACTTAAGGGTCACAGACTATTTTCCTTAAATTTTATAAACAGAAGAAAAACTTCAAAGTAAGTTCTACTGTGCAACACAGATATTAAAATTATCATAAGAAAAGTCTGTAGATTTTGGATGGACTAAGAAATCCTGATAGATTATTATCTCTATTGCTATCATTTCAATAAGGTTTACATTGTTAAGGAGTGTTCCCCAAAACTTTTATAACCTATTAATTAAATACTTCTGTAGCCTCAAAGCAAAACTTAATAAAATCACCAATTATAATTTAGCTATCTACATATTTTGATATGCTACCATTTCTCGGAACATTTTTAAATTAATAACATTTATTTATTTCTAATTATAAAAGTCAACCTGTTTATTCTAGAACATTTTAAAATAAAAAATACAAAAGAGGTAACAAGAATTTTCTGTACTCCCACCATCTAGAGATACTCACTGTTAACATTTTGATTATATAGTCTTTTTAAAAATTACTTATCAAAATAAAATCTGAATATAAAAAAATAAAATACTGAATATATAGTTTTTACACCCATTTTCACCCAGGAAGGCTCAGTGACACCCCCTCCATCCTCTCCCCAAGGCCTGTGCTCTACTGCCCAGGATGCTGCCTCCAGGTCCCCAAAGCCAAGAAACCTTACGTGTTCCAGGTGGGGCTGTGATGTGTGTCATTCACACAGCATGCTCTGCAAGGCGTAGGGAGACTGGCCATTCCCCAGCTCTGTGTCATGCTTTGCCACATGGGTCCCAGAGTAGGCTGCACCTGCCCAAGTCGTACACCCCCACCCGTTCTGAATGCAGTTCCTCTGTCTTTGGAGATCAGATCTAAGCCCTGGGGCTGGGCTGGGCAGATGATGCCCTTTGTCCTTATCTCTCAACCTCTGTCCCCCTCTGTGCAAAGCTTCTTCCTCACAGTTTTCAGTTCCCCTAGGTAGAGAGATGCCTGAAGGGCTCACCACACTCAAAGCTAAATCGCAGCTTAGCCTGGGCTTGGGAGACTCATTTCTCTCAAGACAAATTTGACAGCATTATAAAAAGGTGAAATAGCCAACGTAAGCCCAGGAAGTAAGCCATCAGTTTAGTACTTTCATAATCTCATTCAAAATAAAAGTTTTACTGAGTGTAGTTATGATCAAAAATGTTTGATTATCTAAAGAAGGTAATTATTCTCTCTCACTCCCCTATCATCTAATATAAGACGTGTTAATGGTAATTAACCTACACCTCAGAATTCAAGTTACAGGATAGCAAAGGGGGAATGTGACTTAGCTAAAAGAGGAATTAAGATCGCCCAAACGTAGATAGAGAGACTCAAAACCTCTATGTAGGATAGGTTAGCATGTTTTAGGCAGGATAAGAAAAGTTGCACCATGTTAGGCAAAAGCATAATGTTGCCATTGTCTTTATTGAAAGTTAAACATGGCTAAGAGAAGTGTGTGTGAACGCCAAGTTGACAGGGGGTAGACAGTGGTGGCTTTGTACCGTGACAACTGAGCTAAACAGGAAGTTTGTTTCCAAGAATTTCCTTTCCTGTACAGTTCTAGCTTAGGGTTGACCACAAGAGACATTTTAAATGAGATTTGGAAGGTGGGCGTGAAGCAATTGCCATATTCTTTGTACCCTGAAAGTAGCAGCTGGTGAACACTGTTGCTGACGTGCTCGCCCAGCTTATCGGTGTAGGGCAGCACCCAGAACCGCAGCTCCTCCAACTCCTGCCAGATCTCCTCCAACAGTCTCTCTGAGTCCTGGGCCGGGCGCAAGTGTAGCTCCGAGGCAAAGCGCACCAGCTTCTCCCGCAGGTCACTGCAGAACTGAGGTTGGCATTAGTGAAGAGTGATGCACATGTTCTAGTTAGTCCTCGTGGGTTCCAGTTTGTCTTTGCAGTGTGTTGCTTGTCCTTGTTGATATCCACATCTAGCTCCTTTCTCAACTACCCATCTGGCTGACCCATGGGGACTTCAGGGTCAACACTAGATGCCGCAGGGGCAAGATACCTCTAGACCACCTCCCCCCAGCTCCCACAAGTGCAAAGGGAGGACTCGTCTGTCCCATATTCTGTAGCACTCACAGTGGCTCTGCATCTTTGATTGAGCCCTGATTAATACAGAATTATGTGCTGATTACCTCTTAGAGAAGAATTTGTTGGTTGAACAGAAGATCAAATTTAGACTGTGTATTGATTGAAGAGGTGGAAGATAAGCAAGAAATAAAAATGTCCTGTGGAGATGCATGGAAATATATATTCTCTGCCCTGAAACACAAATCCTGGGTAATGCTGGGCTCCTCAACTCTCACACTCAAATATCCTTCCTGTTCTTCAAATGGGGCCACATACATGCGAATCTACAAGAAAGGTGATACTGTAGACACCAAAGGAATGGGTGCTGTTCTAAAAGGAATGCCCCACAAATGTTATCATGGCAAAATCGGAGGAGTCTACAGTGGTTCCCAGCATGCTGTTGGCACTGTTGTAAAAAAACAAGTTAAGGGCAAGAACTTGGAGAGAATCAACATGTATATTGAATATATTAAGCACTCTAAGAGCTGAGACAGCTTCCCGAAATGCATCAAGGAAAATGATCAGAAAAAGAAGGAAGCAAAAGAGAAAGGAACCTGGGTTCAACTGAAGTGCCAGCCTGCTCCACCCAGAGAAGACACTTTGTGAGAACCAGTGGTGCCTTGGGTTGATTGTCCCCCCAAAACTTAATTCCCACTGTAACTGTTGAGGGTGGGAAATCCTATTATGGTAATTGAAAGGTGGGGCCTTGAAGAGGTGATTAGATTGTAGGACCATGCAGTAGTAAATAGATTTTTTTTTTTTCCCCTGACTGCTAAGGGGATCACAACCCTCGGCACGGTGTGGTCTACACCACGCTCAGCCAGTGAGCGCACCGGCCATCCCTATATAGGATCCGAACCTGCAGCCTCAGCGCTCCCAGTGCCGCACTCTCCCAAGTGAGCCACGGGTCTGGCTCAGTACTGAATAGATTAAAAATGGTTGTCATGGGCATGGTTTGGAGGGCTTTAAAAGGAGAGTGAATGAGGAGGTTGGTCTCTGCTCTCTCTGCTCCACCATTTTCTGCCATGTGAGACCACTGGGTCACTGTTGCCACCACCAAGACCCTCACCAGATGTGTTCCCTGCACTGTGGACTTCCCAGCCTCTGAAACTGTGAGCAATAAATTTCATTTTCTTTATAAATGGCCCAGTTTCAGGTATTCTGTTATAAGCAACAGAAACAGACTAATACAAATAGCAAGGAGCCTGAGTTGTTGCAACCTATTCCCTGTGAATTAATGGCATTGTGAGTGTAAAAAAAATAAAAGAACAAGACTGCTGTACTGTAAAAAAATAATAAATAAATAAAATGTTAGTCAGTTGCCCCCAAATTAAGAGTGCACCATTTGCACAAGGATGAGAGAGAAGTCCAGCTCTGAGGCTCTGGCAGTGCAGGCCAGCACGACACCACACCTTCTGGATTTTGGGAGCACTCTTCACAGACTGAGCTGATGAACATTGCCTAAGAACGCATTTTTTTTTTTTTTTTTTTTTTAAAGATGACCGGTAAGGGGATCCTAACCCCTGACTTGGTGTGGTCAGCACCACGCTCAGCCAGTGAGCCAACCAGTCATCCCTATATGGGATCCGAACCCGTGGCCTTGGTGTTATCAGCACCACACTCTCCCGAGTGAGCCATGGGCCGACCCAGAACGCATTTTTGAACCTCATAAATAATCTAGGAAAACACACAGGGAAAAATTACTGAAGGTATATCTGGTATAAATGAATACACCACCACGTCTTTCTGACAGTGTATGGCATTGGAGATTTTTCTAATAAAAAAATACAGTTTGAAAGAACACCAGCAAAATCACCATTCCCTCTAAAAAAACTGTTCTGACCACATTTCTATAAGACAAGTGTGGTTTTAGGACCCTCTGGACAGAAGGAGGGAACAAACCTGAAATATTTTGCACCAGATAAGATAAAACAGGTATTATTCTAGTCAATACAATCACAATACGTTCCCATGTCCTCACTCTTTAAATATGCTCCAATTAGAAAGTTTCTCATTCATGGGCCGGCCCGGTGGCGCACTGCTACAGTGCGCCGCTTGGGAGCGCGGCGGCGCTCCCGCCGAGGGTTCGGATCCCGCATGCAGACCGGTTCCCACTCACTGGCTGAGCGAGGTGCAGGCGCGGCACCGAGGGTTGTGATCCCATTGCTGGTCCTGGTCCGGTACGGGCGCGACACTGAGGGTTGCGATCCGTTGCCGGACACGAAAAAAGACAAAAAGGAAAAAAAAAAGAAAGAAAGTTTCTCATTCACAGTAATGAAAGTTTCTCTCGGATTCATCAAATTAATTAAGCATGCTAGAGGTGAATTGTGTATAGACTTATTGTAGACCCATCCAAACTACTGTGATCCACCTCAGAATAGCCAAATCCTGATGCTACGTAATCATAGCTTTGTTCCTCCGAATAGAGCAGAGATAGAAAGCCCCAGAAATGCAAGAGACACAAGAATATTTTTCAGGAATAACCTGTATGAAGCCAAGATCCACACAGTTCAGTCTCAGGGTGGGGTGGTAGTCAAAGGAATATAGTCCTATTCACATAGTCCTAGACCCAAAAAAGAAAGTCAAAGACTCTAATTCTTCATCTCAGGTTCTTGGAAACCATGAAGAGAAGGCAATATAGGGCACAGAGCAACATTTATGAATTCGCCTTTCTCCTGCGCCCATGTCACTCGTGTCTGCTGCATCTCTTCTGAGGCATCTCTCTCTGCAGTTCCCCCAGGCCTCCCTCTACACTGGACCCCACACTTGTGCTATCCTCTCCTTACTTCCTCTCTTCTTTCTATCTCTGATTATGGACTTTGATACAACCCCTGTCCCAGTGATTAAGAAAAGGAACAACAACACTTCCTCTTTAGGAGGGGAAAAGAGAGAGGAAATTGGGCAGACCACTAGGGCATTAGTTTTGGTTTCTGCGAAAGGGAGGAAGGCTGCAGACATTCTCCTGATAACTATCTTTATTCCACTGAGCACCCTTGTGCCAGATACAGATAAGGGATCTTCATTTGTACTGAGACCAAGGATAGAGAACCCAGTTCAGAGGCACAAATGAATCCAGGGCCACACGTTCATAAAAAACCCATCTTTCAACCATCTTTTGTTGGCTGATGTATTAAACGGGACATGATTTTAAAATTAAGATGAGGTCACATAAAACTTGAGTTAATAAATGCAACAAATAAAAATATCAATAAAATAATAAATTATAAATACTGACATATATATGATTGTATTTCGTTAACAATGTGAAGTAAGTGTGAATAATAGAGACTTAATGTTACATGATGTGTGGGAAGATCAGATAAGAGAATTTTCTCCCTCATATAAAGGCTGCACCCTAACCTTGACATGGGAAAACCTCATATAATTCATCCCTCATAAACCCCAGGTACTAGGGCCAAACCATAGTACTTCATAAACCCTCGGTACAGGCCAGAGTTTCAACATCTGTGAAGCCAATTTTGTAACTTTTTTTAAAAAAGCAAAATTTTAGCAAAATCTTGTTTTTGCATATTCACCCTAGAGTGGATTTTTACTTTCCTGACCCAGGTTGTGTTGGGATGAGGCAGGACTCCCTGGGAATGAGAGTTGCTGGGCCCATCTACTCAGCTGCGCAGAAGCATCCAAACTTGTAGAAGAGAAAGGCCTAGGAAAGAACTGCAGGTTGGAGCCCCCTCAAATTACTCCAAGTCAAAAAGGTATGAAGAGAGAAAACAGGAACAGCAGGAACCAAACAGCTGGAAGTGGCATTGCTGGGGTGCATTCAGGTAGCCTTTTCCATCTGTGTTTCCATAAAGGCCTCCCTTACAGAAAGCTCATGCATGCTTCCGTGAACTGGTCAAGCCGGGGCAATATGTGCAGTCTCTGGGAGTGAACAAGATGCCCCATGCCCCACCTATCAACCCCAAAAACAATTCAGCCCAGGTGTGCTTGAAGGGCCCACAGCCTTGCCCAGAAAGCAAACTGATAAAGACCTGCAGCTGTCAGACTGCATGCGCAAGCCAGCAAGGACTTTTCCTGGTGGGAAAGTGATGAGAAGGAGAAAAGAGAATAACAGTGTGTGTACACATCCACACCCACACCCACACACAGAGTTTACAGGCATAAGACTCTAAAATCGCAGTGTGAATTCTCTTGACACCAGCAACATTCTCTGGTCACCTGCTTATCTAAGCAGAGTTCTACCCTAGAGTCAAGCGACTTTTTTAACGATAGGATACTGTGCTTTGCTAAGGAGGTATCATGGGATGAAGACAACCCCAGTGACACTACTAATTATGCTAACTTGAGAAAGCCATGTACTTGCTCAGAGCTTCACTTTCCTCATCTGAAGACTGGAGATGATAAAACCCACCTTGTAGGATTTTCATGGATATCAAATGAAATAATATATAAAAAAGCAACTGGCTAGAAGTTGTAACAAGCAAGAGTAGAATTTGGAAAAAGGGCTCGGTTGTTTAGAGAGTGGTGTTGATAATACCAAGACCAAGGTGGAGGAGTTGGATCTCTGTACCAGCCAGCTGACAAAAAAAAAAAAAAGAAGGGAAATTTGGAAAAAGGATTTGCTTGACTCTAGCAGATGTTCTCCAAAGGTGAAAAAAGAGGTTGGTGAGGAAGATGGTGTTTGGTTGTTGTGAGTCTTTGAGGCCACGTCCCTGTGAAGTTTGATTTTGAAATCTCAGGCTCTTAGAAGCCTTTGTAAGGGGACAGGTAGTCACAGTGCCACATCTTGCAGTGTGGTCTGCAAGGATGCCTGTAAAATACTCAGAGCTTGTTAAGAATTACCCTGCAGATCTCCCTTCCTGGACTCCTCCCCATCCCACCACCACAGCCATTACTCATCCAAGGGGAGCAAAGAAGCAATTCCTAAGTACTCAGCAGCTGCCCAGCTAGTTCAGTAGTTTTCCCCAGCGGGAAAAACGTGCTCCCAGACATGCTCGGCTGGAACTGATTGGGAACCAGGCTATGTCGACTGAACAAGTTGAGAAAAATTTGCCTCTAGCTTTGGTAAATTACGAAATCAGCTTTTGGCATTTTAAATACAGTCATGCGTCACTTAACGACGGGGATTCATTCTGAGACATGTGTTGTTAGGCGATTTCATCGTTGAGCAAACATCATGATGTACTTACACAAGCCTCAATGGTATAGCCTATTACACTCCTAGGCTATATCGCATAGCCACCATTGTACATGCAGGCCATTGTTGATGCAAATGTCATTATGAAGCACATGACTGTATTCAATTGCTTACCTTAAAAAGTCTCTTGCCATTAATTTCTTTTCTAGGTTGAATAAAATAGCCCATTTCTAACTTGTATTAATGTAAACCTTTGAGTAAAAAAGCCTTATGTAATCCATTAAAAAAAAAAACCTCATAGTATGATATGGAGATAGCACTAAACTGTTTCTAGTTCACTCATTACTGATCACCAGAAACAATTCACANTGAAGTTTGATTTTGAAATCTCAGGCTCTTAGAAGCCTTTGTAAGGGGACAGGTAGTCACAATGCCACATCTTGCAGTGTGGTCTGCAAGGATGCCTGTAAAATACTCAGAGCTTGTTAAGAATTACCCTGCAGATCTCCCTTCCTGGACTCCTCCCCATCCCACCACCACAGCCATTACTCATCCAAGGGGAGCAAAGAAGCAATTCCTAAGTACTCAGCAGCTGCCCAGCTAGTTCAGTAGTTTTCCCCAGCGGGAAAAACGTGCTCCCAGACATGCTCGGCTGGAACTGATTGGGAACCAGGCTATGTCGACTGAACAAGTTGAGAAAAATTTGCCTCTAGCTTTGGTAAATTACGAAATCAGCTTTTGGCATTTTAAATACAGTCATGCGTCACTTAACGACGGGGATTCATTCTGAGACATGTGTTGTTAGGCGATTTCATCGTTGAGCAAACATCATGATGTACTTACACAAGCCTCAATGGTATAGCCTATTACACTCCTAGGCTATATCGCATAGCCACCATTGTACATGCAGGCCATTGTTGATGCAAATGTCATTATGAAGCACATGACTGTATTCAATTGCTTACCTTAAAAAGTCTCTTGCCATTAATTTCTTTTCTAGGTTGAATAAAATAGCCCATTTCTAACTTGTATTAATGTAAACCTTTGAGTAAAAAAGCCTTATGTAATCCATTAAAAAAAAAAACCTCATAGTATGATAACTTGTATTAATGTAAACCTTTGAGTAAAAAAGCCTTATGTAATCCATTAAAAAAAAAAAAAACCTCATAGTATGGTATGGAGATAGCACTAAACTGTTTCTAGTTCACTCATTACTGATCACCAGAAACAATTCACAAAAATGTTCTGGCTCCCGTTTTCTCATCTGTAAAATGGACTGAGACATCTTTAAGGTTCCTTTGGACTCTCAGAACTACAGGACATGGGGACAAACAAACTAGAAGTTGATTCTACTAAGGGCCTGTCACCTGTGGTTTCTGCTCCTTCAAAGGAGTGGGGATTAGCTGCCATTTAGACACAAGAATGCAGCTCTCTGATTACTTTGGTATCTGTTTTCACAGGCATTGGACCTGAACTCCGTAGCCGGTGAGACCCGATTGGACCTCTCCTCTCCTTTGAAAATAGGGAGGCCTGGATGATACCAGATACCACAGAGGCGTGGCCCCGCACCAGACGTGGCTACCGCTAAACCCCATCTTGTCGCTTGCTGGGTGTGTGGCCTTGGTTAACCACAAACCTGCTTTACCACCTCACTGGCAGGCCAGCTGAAAGCCATTGCTTCTGAGCCAGCCCCTAAGGGATGTGATTAGAAGAGTTATTTAAAATGCTAAGATGTTGCATTCCTAAAGCCCTGGCTCTAACCCAGAGGGACTCCAGGCAAGGTGGCTGGTCCCAGATACTTTGTTCCTAGGTGAAATCAAAGTCACCTGGTATTCTTGGGATGGCAGGGCATGGAGAATGGCGAGTGAAACTAGAGCTTCCTTGGCAGTAACTGAGGTGCTCCAAGCAGGTGGCAAAGGAAGAAAGCCTTGGCTTTATTTAAAGGGGCAATTAAAGTTCAGGGAGGAAAGGAAGTGTTGTTATTCTTAATTTTTCACACTGTCTCTGACCCCCAACCTCCATTCCGCAAATGACCCAGGATACTGTTTGCTGCCAGCAGAATTATATAGATACCTCTGAAAAGCTATGAATGGTTTACAAGCTGGGTCAATAATTAAGTTCCCCAGGAATGTGTTCAATATATAACCAGCCTTAACTCTTTAAATCTCAGAAAACATGCTCCCCAGCCTGGCAAGAGAATAATGGTTGGAAACAAAGCAGAGTCTCCACACAAATTTGAAATGCTTGGAGGTAGTGAGATGTTTCAATCCATTCTTTGAATCTACTCTGACAAGTAGATTGTGTTTTCCACCTAGTTCTGTGATTATTTTGAAGACAAAAGAAACATGGCTTCTCTGCCAGCTCTACTCTGGACGGCCAGGTGATTTTTAAGGTTGTAGCCCCATCAAGGACCTCCTCGGTGGAGATTTTAATCAATGGCAGATCCAGACTGTTCCTAAGGGAAAAATCACCCTTCAATTTGGGAGAGGGGTTTAGAGTAGGTTCTTTGTGCCTGATCTCTGAGAGGCACAGCCCCAGTGGTCTACTCTCGTTAAGGGGTCAAGGCTAAAACCTTGAAAGAGTTAGCAGTATGAGACTGAGCATATGTGTAGACTAGAGAAGTTCAGAGAAGAAATTTGCTGAGAAGAAAGAAGGCCTCTCAGGTGGGACAGGCTGGACTCGGCTTTGAATGATGGGTGGGTTAGGGGCAGGATGCCTCAGGAAGAGACAGTAGCTACTTTCACACAGTCATTCCAGCAACACACCCATGCTGAGTCCTGCCTTGCATGTGCCAGACATGGGGCTAAGTGGTGTGCCTGTTATGGGCTGAACTGTGTCCTCTCAAAATTCATATTTTGAAGCCCTAACCCCTAGTACCTCAAGATGTGACTGGATTTGGAGGTAGAACCTTTTAAAAGGTGATTAAGTTAAAAAGAGACTGTTAGGGTGGGTCTTAATCCAATCTGACCAATGTCCTTATAAGAAGAGGAAATTTGGACACAAGGAGACACCAGGGATGCACGTGCACAAAGGGAAGGCAGGGCCACCGTCTGCAAGCCAAGGAGAGAGGTCTCTGGAGAAGCCAAACCTGCTTCATGACACCTTGATTTGGGATTTCCAGCCTCCAGAACTGTAAGAAAATAAATTTCTGTGGTTTAAGCCCCCCATCTGTGGTATTTTGTTATGGCACCTTGAGCAGATAATACAATGCCCCTGCCCTCCCAGGTCTTGAGTCTGTTGAGGAGGACAGAACACAAACAACATTATTTAATCAATGCATTAGTGAGAACTATGCAGGGCATGAGGAAGGACAAGGTGCTTTGAGAGTATCGAAGAGTGAAACCGGGCGGAGGGAGCACCCCTGAGCCTGGGGCTGAGCCTCAGAGGGAGGCTGGCAGAGTTCATTATTTTATTATTTTTTTAAATCTCTTTTAGAACTATAGGGCTTCAAGATGCTCTATTTCGCCCTGAGTGACAGATCCGGTAAATGTTATTTTATAATCAAAGTATTGTCTGAGGACCAACAGCACTGGCAACTTCCAGTAACCTGTTACAATTTCAGAATCTCGGACTCCGACCCAGACCTACTGAATCAGAATCTGCACTTGAACAAGACCCCTGGAAGCCTCACATGCACATTAAAGTTTTAAAAGCACTGATTTGGAGCAAATTAGGCAAAAAGAAGAGCTGAGAAGGGTTATGTAGCTAAAAGCTGGCTTAGTACTATTATAGCCAGCTCAGTGCCCACTTCTACTCACAGGCCTTTGGGCCACAGTGAGGTGGTTTAGGCAGTGAAAGAGGCCCAGGCTTCCGCTTCATGACTGCAAGGACAACACGGGTACCCCGCCCTCCTAAGTGCAGTCATACATTCTCGGCCTTTATCCATGCAAGTCCAAGGCCTATATGAATATAGATTATGCAAAGAAAGCCTATACAACATAAAAGAAAAAAATATTTATTTTTCCAATGAACAAAGGGTAATTGGCACTTTCTAGAAATTGTGCTTGGTAGTATATGCCACATATGTAATTTTTCTTTTGATTACTTTTCCAAAGAGGCTGCACCAGGATTAGCCAAGATAATTTGCTTTTAAGGGTCAAGCAGCAACTGTTCATGGTACCTATGACTCCCACTTTAAGATCAGTGAGATGTACTAAAACAAGAAAGAGATTCTGAGTAGATGAAGCCGTGCTTGAATACTTGCTATTCTAGCTATCATGTGACCCTGGGCATGTCCCTAATTTCCCCAAATAGAGAGAGTAGACGATAAAATTCTGCATGTTAGTTCTAATTAAATACTCTTATTGAGTAGAAGCATGGCAGCACAGCTTAGCCTGGCTTGACTAATAATGGCACCATTATTATCTCTGTGCTACAATTGAGGAGACTTTGAGATTTGAGAGGTATGGCCCAATGTCATATAGCTAGAAATGGCAAGCCCAGACTGGCAGCTGTCTGGTCTGTCCCTCTCAAGAGCCCAGAGATGGTTAAACCTGATACCGTGGCCTCAATGCACCCAAGGCGCACTCTCCCTTCCAGGGCCTCCCACTCTGCCTTGAAATTGATGCTCCTACCTTTTAAGACAGAATTAGAATGAACCAGATTTACAAAGTGTCCTCATCTACAATTTATGTTAGTAGAGTAATTGATGTTCGTATCATTTATCCACCATCCTTCCGACTCATGGCTGACATTTAAAATTGTGATCCATTCAGTCTTTGCTCTCCTTTGCTTCTGAACCACTGGATTTTTCATCTCTGAAAAATATAACTCTTCATGTCAACAACAACAAAAAATCTCAAAATGAGATAGTAAAACAAACATCCCACTGACTCAGACTATAAAATAACTACTTTCTCCCTCTCTTTCCCTACCCCTATTCCCCCTCCTCCCAGCTCCTTTTATTCAAGTGCTTCAGGCTCCCTCCCAGTCTGGAGAATAAGTATACACTTAGCCTGGGTGAAACAGAGAAGGTTGAAACTGGAAGACTGAATAGATTTGAATTAATTCAACTTTCTCTCAAACAAAGGCATGTCAGAGAGTTCAGCAAAGGTTAGGCATGCAGAGAATGCTACATTTCCTGGTATCTTCTGATTAGCTTTTAAGATACTTAATGGAGATGGAGTACTGCTGCAGCAACAATCACATTCCTGGAGAGAAGCAGGAAGGACAGAGCTGAGAATCCTGAGCATTAACCCCACCAGCTCACCAGCCTCCTTTGCATCTGTAAATTTCTTCTCTGGCTCCAGTGACATCTACATAACCCCAGTGTTCAGTAACATGTAAGCTCCTTCCCATGCATCCATTACCCTTAGCTGTGCATCATACCCCCTTCCTGGGAAAGAAATTTGTTATCCCAATTTCAGGAAAGGGAAAATTGCTGCACACACACAGTTCTCAAAACAATCAAATGTGGCAGCTACCATTATTATTCCCATTTTGCAGATGAGGAAACTGAGGTCTAGACAGATTTAGTAACTTTCCCAATAGCAAATAATAAATATTGGAATGGGAATTAAGCCCAAATCTGTCTGACTCCAGAGCCAGAGCTATAACAAGAAGTAACATTCCTGCCTTATCTCACTTCTTTGTTTTACATCTACATTTCCACAATTGCAAGGTAGCAGAGAGAAGCAAAAATCATCACAATAAAAACGGCATGTGTGTTCCCAATAACCACTAGGCTTCTTTTTGACCATCTGGTTGGCCAAGCAGCCAAGCAGTTGCCACAGAAGTAAATATTCAACCAACTCTGGTTTCTTTCTTTCCTCAGACTGTGAACTCCTTCTGAATCATGAATTTTTATCATATAAAAATAATATCACTTAAATTCATATCATCTCATTTTTATATCATATTATCATATATATTTTTTAATTTTTTATATTCCTCTCAACGTTGCCTCATTGTAAGAGAAAAAAAATTGGCTTATGATATGCTGAGAATTTACCCTGGGCTTATGTCAGCTATGTAACACATAGACTACCACTTAACCCCTCCCACATCCCACCAGACATCATTCATTGATCGTAGTACCCTTCCCTAGTAAAGCCAGAAAGAGCCTCAGGATCCTTCTCAACACAATACTTCATNATGTCAGCTATGTAGCACATAGACTACCACTTAACCCCTCCCACATCCCACCAGACATCATTCATTGATCATAGTACCCTTCCCTAGTAAAGCCAGAAAGAGCCTCAGGATCCTTCTCAACACAATACTTCATGCAGCTACTATCAATCAATCAATCAGAGCTGATACTCTAGGTGAAACCTATTCTCTCTTCCTTGTCTAAATTCTTGGCTGGGTACTTTCCCATGGTCTTTGTTAAATGAGCGTTCACTACCCAAGTTTCAGTTATGAGATTAAAAAGAGAAAGCAAACATCATCATAGCACAAAAACATTCACTAGAGGAACTGACCGCTCTTCTATTTCATCCGTCCTCAGCCATCCCTCACTCCCCTTTTCATATTAGCCAGCACCCGACATAATAATGAGTCATGCTCTCTGTCAACTATTTTGCATAGTGTACATGCAAAAATGCAAAGAGATGGCAAATCTTGGAAAATATAAACTTTTTGTAAAGTGGGTGAAAGTGTTATTGGCCAACTGCTCAAATCAGATATATGAAGCCATTAGCAAACAAGAATCTGGGAAAGTTATACCAGTTAACAATTGAAGAAGAGAAAATCTGAGGGTGATGACAAGAAATGAGCTTCAAAAGACATCATTTGAACATCAAAGGACTGAACCGAAACTCTTGGGAAAACCGATAAAGCCCTGGAATATTTTTGCAAAGAAATTCCCTTGTTTATGTATGTACTATGAAAACGAACATACACTGAAGGATTGTCAGAAGACAATTACACCAAGAAAAACAATCAACACTCCAATAGTCAACATCTTTGGTTTGTTCTAAAAGTCAGAGCAAGATGTGACTATATGGGGCCGGCCCGGTGGCGCACTGGATAGTGTGCCACTTGGGAAGCGCGGCGGCGCTCCCACCGAGGGTTCAGATCCCACATACAGACCGGTTCCCGCTCACTGGTTGAGCGAGGGGCGGGAGCAACACCGAGGGTTGCGATCCGTTGCCGGACACGAAAAAAGACAAAAAAAAAAAAAAGATGTGACTATAACTTATTTCAATTCTACAACAGAAAAAATGAAGTTATTTCCACGCACAAAACTAAAGTTTTGTTTTTCAAGATGGAATCCTAATGGAACCTTTCCTCGCTGTTTGCTGAGACTGGTTGTCCCCTTGTAAGAGAATCCACGTGAGGAGCTGTCTCCCAGAACCACTGATCCCTGTGCAGTAAGGGCCTCATGTGTCTCATTTAGTTTTACAGCCCCATGACCAGGTAGGTCACTGGGGCTTGGTTTTACAAGTGGAGAAACTGAGGTCCAAAGGACACAGCTAAGGAGTGCCCGATCCAGCGTTTCACCCTGGTCAGCTTTGACTCCCACAGCCAAGCTCTGCCCCATCAGCTGATTCCCAGAGAACTGATGACTGTCTATTGAATAAAGCAGGGAGTGACTGGATCAATAAATCTGAATCCCACCTACCCATCCACCTGGAAGGAAAGAGGAGCTCCCACAAAGGCAGCCCTGCAGGGCCTCTTAATGCCATCACCCCGCTGGATCCTCTAGCTGGCCCAGGGCCGTGCATCTCTCTGTAAGTCTCTTCCTCCAGTTCTGCTTCTACTCTCAGGATCTGCTCAGGGGGCCTGAACTTCCTGCTTCAGGCCCCTAGTGAATGGGCCTCTCCTGGTCTGGTCCCCTCTGTCTCCTCTCCCCAGAATATCACTTTCCCTCAACCCTCTAAAATGAACCTGATCTGTGTTCTGCTCCGGCCCCACCCTCATCTTCTGCCAGGCAGTTGGCGCCAGAAACTAGTTCATGCCAGTTTCTAGTCCCACAGGGAAGGGCCAGTGTATTGGCTGCACCCATAGACGTGGCTCTGGCTTTTATGGTCTAACCCAGAAGAGCCGAGGGAGGGAGACAAGTCAGGCAGGGAGAGAGAAGGAGGGGCCTTCATTTGCCAAAAGTGGGGAAGGGTGGCTGGCCAGAAGACTGGCCCAAGTCAGATCTTCACTTCTGCTTTCATAGGGGATTCAGAATTTGAGATGGAATTTGGAATTAATTAAGGGAATTTTTTTCTTTCTTTCTTTCTTTCTTTTTTTATTGGTTTAAGCAGAAAAAACTCAGTCCAAACCTNTGATCTGTGTTCTGCTCCGGCCCCACCCTCATCTTCTGCCAGGCAGTTGGCGCCAGAAACTAGTTCATGCCAGTTTCTAGTCCCACAGGGAAGGGCCAGTGTATTGGCTGCACCCATAGACGTGGCTCTGGCTTTTATGGTCTAACCCAGAAGAGCCGAGGGAGGGAGACAAGTCAGGCAGGGAGAGGGAAGGAGGGGCCTTCATTTGCCAAAAGTGGGGAAGGGTGGCTGGCCAGAAGACTGGCCCAAGTCAGATCTCCACTTCTGCTTTCATAGGGGATTCAGAATTTGAGATGGAATTTGGAATTAATTAAGGGAATTTTTTTCTTTCTTTCTTTCTTTCTTTCTTTCTTTTTTTATTGGTTTAAGCAGAAAAAACTCAGTCCAAACCTGTTTAACAGATGAACCAACTAAAGTTCTCAGAGAGAGTCAGTGATTTGCTGAGGTCATCCAGCAAGTTAGAGCCGAGAAATGGTCCCAGAGACCCCGAGGATCAGTTAATTTAACATTTTCTTAGTCACGTCTCTGACTTGAATGTGTCCACATCTAATAAGGAACTAAATTCCTTAGTTTCCCAGAAGTGAGTACGAGAATGGTGAGATTGGGTCTGATTAATTTTGTGTAGAATTATCTGCAAATAAAAATTTATCAAGAATTCAAAGAAAGATGTGTACCATCTCCTGACCTATCTTCTCTGGAGGATTCCTTCCAAAATTGGTTGGGGCAAGGAAGTGAAAGTCAAAGGGAGCCTTCTGGGTGAGGGCTCCTAGGGGGTATTGCTGAATGGTGAAAACTGAGGGCATTGAGTAGACAGAATACTGAGTGCGGCTCCACAACTTACTAGCTGTGTGACATGAGCACATGACCTAATCTCTCTGAGCCTCAGTTACCTCATCTGTAAAATGGAGATAATAATAGCCATCTCAAGGTATTGTTGTAAGGTTTAAGTCAGCTAATACATGCAAAGTTCCCAGAGTAAGATTCAATCAAAGACAGACTTCTTCCTACCCCATCTCTCTAGGGTCTCATTCCTCCACGTCTTAGTCCAGCCCTTTACAGATGCTTTCTCCTCCACCGTTGTAATGCCACCAGCTTATGGTGGAAACCATGATGCTAGAGGTAGGTAAGAGGCAAGCAAGAGGCAGAAGGAGCCAGAGTGGGCTTCTTCTGAGCCCACCCACTATGTGACCTCATGACTGGCAGTGGAACAAGCCCTTCTGTTAACCTTAAGGAATGCTTTTCCTAGACTCTACTTCTAGGCTACCAAGCAGACCCTCTCAAAACTCTCAGTCACAAAATCTCATTTCCAAATAGCCTCTGCTCTAAAGCCAGCTCCCACAAATGCCATCAGCATCCCTTGAGGAGGAGGAGGGAGGCTCTGGGATGGCCAGTCAAGTGGTCACATGCCTGACTCCCAGGCCAGGGAACCAGGCGCCTGGGTGAAACCACATTCCAAGGTTTGACTGCTATTCACAGCCAAACACAAATACTGAGCCAAAGTAGGTAGACAGGTGAGATCAGGAGGGGCCCAAGGAGGAGAGGAGACACCAGGCTATAGCATTTCACTGGGACATCTACTGCTTTAAAAAAAAGGGCCTGGGCCTGGGTCAATGGCCTGGATCTGTGTTCTTTGTTGGGCCACCCTCTACCAAGAGTCTGTTTCATTATCTGTAACCGCAGTTCTGAAAGTGCTGTCCACAGAACCCTGGTGGGAGATCACGAGGTCAAAACCGACTTCATAAGAATACTAAAACGGTCCTTGTTCTCTTCATTCAATCTCTCGCAAGTGTTTGGTGGAATTTTCCCGAGGCTATGTGATGCTCTGACATCATCAGTGCTCTGATGGGTGATGGAATGTGTTTGCCTTTTCCTGTGTCCACAAAATTTCCCCACTCTATTTTCTAATATTGTAAATATCCATAAATAGACCCCATACACCCTAAAGTTCTAATTTTTAAGATCATGAAGTGGGCCTGGGACCAAGAGGCTGCTCTGATAAGACCCTTACTCCATGGCCCCTGCTCTCTGGACGAGCAAAGGAGCTGGTACCTCTTGCAATCAGGGTTCCACTTCCTTCTGCCTCCTGAATGCTCCATGCCAAGAATGCAGAAGCCTGGGAGAGGGAGGCTGGGCCAAATCCAGGGAAATTGGTGGAGCCATTGCGGGAGAGAATGGTGGCCCAGGCAACTCTCTACAGCAGCCAGTGGAACACCAAGCAAAGACAGAAGCAGGGTCAGCCAGAGGTTCCAGGGCCTAGTGATGACACTGAGGCCTCACCATTTACATGTATGTAGGTCACTCGTTCCACTTGGTGGGTCAACCCCAGGCTCCCCATATGTTCCTGGTTTTAGCAGTTGTGGATTTAGTGGGCGAGACCTCGGGATGAGCCTCTGGCCGACACACCCTTAAAGCCACTCGGGCTCGGGATTCCCTGCGGTCTTTCTCCCCTCGCATTTCTCTAGCCTTCTCTCTTCCAGCTGCCCCCACCATCCAGACCAGCACTGTCCAATAGAAGTAAAATGTGAGCCACTCAAGAGATTTAAAATATTCTAGTAGCCACATTTTAAAAAGTAAAAAGAAACAGGTAAAATTAATTTAATAACTTTTTATTTAAACCTATATGTACAAAATATAATCATTTCCACATATAATCAATATAGACAATTAATAACGAGATATTTTCCCTTCTTTTTTATACTAAATCTTTGAAACTCAGTATGCATTTTAGACTTTCTGTACATCTCAATTTAGATATTACATTTTCATTGTAAAAACATGATCTGAATATAGATATAAGATTTATACCAGAAAAAGTAGATTCACATACCCAAGTTGTTTCAGGCATATTTAAAAGTGTTTCAATAACTTAATAAAGTACATATCAATTTTTAAATTCAAATTAATTTAAATTAAATTTATAATTTAGTTTCTGGGTTGCAGTAGTCACATTTCCAGTGCCCAATAGCCACATGTGGCTACTGGCTAACATACTGGAAAGTACAGATTGGGACTATCATCTCCCCAAACCCTGCCCACTCTTTGTAAATTAGCTGCATTGTGTAATTAAAATAAATATGTGAAAGCAACATGTGCTTATTACTAAAAATTCAAACATTATAGAAATATAAGAAATAGGACATAATACACCCTGTATTCCCACCCCTTATAGACAACTATTGTCAACAATGTGGTATATATCTTTCCCATTTCTCCATTTCTTTTATCTCTCTCTCTCTCTCTCTCTCTCCATATATATATATATATATATATATATATACTTATACTCGCTGTTACTAATAATACTTTTTATAAAAATGGGATAATTCTACTTATTTCTTGCTTCACTTAAGCAGCCTCGTGTCATATACAATACTAGGAGGGTGAACAGGTTGATGAGATCTTGCCCTATGAGGCTCACATTCAAGTGAAGCAAAAAATAAAAATAAATAAATAAACAAGGAAACAAACCAGATAAGCAGATAGGGTTATTATGTGCACTCTAAAGAATGTTAAGCAAGAAAATGTGTTGGGGAATGACTTGGGGGCTCCTTGGAGAGGATAACAAACTTCCCTAAAGAGGTGGCATTTGAGCTGAAAGCCAAAGGACCAGAAGAAGCCAAAGGACCACATGGAGATCTATGCAAAGATTTCTGGGCACCAGGAAAAGCAAGTGCAAAGGCCCTGTGGCAGGAACTACACATACACTTCTGCAACTTTTATTTTCATTAAATACTATGTATTTGGATTATTGATCCAATAAGTGTAGTGTATAAGTGTACTATTATGCTTTTTAAAGTCAATTTGTTTTCTATACAATGAAAAGAAATTTCCCTTTCATCCAATTCCTTAGTCCACTACCCCAGATAAAACCAGTTAATTATTTTGTGTAATCTTCCAGAAAAATCTCTATGCACATATCTATCTATTATCTATCTTTTATACAAATAAGACCATACAATAAACATCATTTCAAACCTTCCTTCTTTTACAAGTTAATACATTATTTTTGAATGGTGATTCATATACGTGCCACTAAATTTAAAAGGTACAAATGAGTACACAGTAAAAAGCAAGTCTCTCCTTTCCACCCTGTTCCCTAGACACTAAGATCCTCTCCCCAGAGGCAGACACAGTCACCATCTTCCCATGATTTCTTCTCAAGGTGGTTGCTATTACCTGAATTACGTATCCCCCCACAAGTCATATGTTGAAATCCGAACCCCCAAGGTGACAGTATTAGGAGGCAGGACCTTTGGGGGTTGATTAGGTCATGAGGGCGGGGCTCTCATGACTGGGTTTAGCGCCCTTATAAAAGAGACCACAGAGTGCTAGCTAGCCTGTTCCACCATGCGAGGACACATCTAGAAGGCACCATCTATGAATCAGGAAATGGGTCCTCACCAGACATGGAATCTGCCTCCCCTCCTTGATTGTGGACTTCCCAGCCTCCAGAACTGTGAGAAATAAATCTTTGTTCTTTATAAGCCACCCAGTTTATGGTATTTTGTTATAGCAGCCCACAAAGACTAAGACAGTGATCAAAGCTTATACAAACATACACAAGTCCTTCAAAAAGTTTGTGGAAAAATAGAATTAAAAGATAATATGGATCTTTCCACAAACTTTTTGAAGCACCTTCATATATATGCCCCTATGTTTACACACAACTAGCAGTGTGCTACACCTGCTATCATTGGTCTCCAACCTCACATCTTGGCAATGGCGCCCCATCACTGCAGGTCCATGCCACAACCCATTTAATTAAGCCCCTGTTGAAGGACTCCTGGGCTGTCCCTCCCTCTTTTGCTACTTACAAACCATGCCACAATGACCAACCCTGTGCAGGTGTCCTTTCACAGATGGGGGACTACGTACTGTAGTCCCCCCTTGTTCCGAGATGTCTGAAACCTCGGATAGTACCAAACCCTATAAATACTATGTTTTTTCATACACATTCATACCTACGATAAAGTTTAATACATAAATTAGGCACAGTAAGAAATTAACAAAAATAACTAATAATAAAATGTAGCAATTATAACAATATGCCAGGATCACTACTCTTGTAGTTTGGGGCCATGATTAAGTAAAATAAGGGTGACTTGACCACATGCACTGCGATACTGTGACAGTTGATCTGATAAGCTAGAGGGCTACTTAATGACTGGTGTGTGGGTGGTCTCTACAGCGTGGAGATGTGGAAACACAGGGCAAAGGGATGATTCACATCCCGGCTCGAGATTTCATCACACTACTCAGAATGGCACATGATGCAAAACTTAGGAATTATTTATTTCTGGAGTTTTACATTTAATATTTTTGGGCCTTGATTGACCATAGGTAACTGAAACTGCAGAAGGGGAAACTGGGATAAGGGGAGACTACTGTATCTGTATCCTGCAGTATTCCATCATGGAGGGGGGTGCATGATTTATTTAGCCAATTTGCTACTGAAAATCACTTAGATGAGTCCCAATTTTTTGTGTAACAGACAGTGCTGTAATGAGCATCCTTGTACATACCTCTCAGAATAATTCTATACAAAGAAATGATTAGGCCAAAATGAATTTGAATTTTAAATTTTGTCAATATTGTTGATTTTCTCTCCAAAGAGCTTGTACCAACTTACATTCCTCCCAACTATGTTTGAGTGCCTCTTTCCCTGCAGCCTTGCCTAAACTGTTTACTATAAAACCTTTGTGGTCTTTGAAAAATATTATCTTTCTATTAAGTTTTAATTAGCTTTTATTTAATTATTCATGTGATTGGCCATTTTTCTTCATGCTTATAAGTTATCTGTATTTCCTTTGTCTGCTGATAACTGTCCATTACCCTGTCCTTTTTTCTATTGAGTTGTAAGTCCTTTTCTTATTGAGTTGCAAAACTATTTAAAAATATATTTAGTAAATTAGCACTTTATCTCATGTGTGTGTGTGTGTGTGTGTGTGTGTGTGTGTGTGTACACATATCTGAAATATGTTCCCTAGGCTTTTATTTGTATTTTAAATTTCTTTATGGTAATTCTTTGCTATGCAGAAATCTAAAATTTTTATGTAAACTTACTGGTCTTTTATGGCTTCTAATTATCTTAGATGCCTTTTGGAAGTCTGGATCCAGTGTGAGATTATTAAAATTTAAATTTTTTCTATTTATTTCTAACTTTCATCATTTCACTTTCTTATACTTATGCTTGTGATCCATCTGGAATTTATTTTCGTATAAGGAATAAGAAGGCAGCGATGCTTTTTTAATGGAGTGATTAGTTGTTTGTTTGTTTTTTTAACCCTACACCATTTGTTGAATGTCTTTTTCCCATTGATTTTGAAGCACGTTTGCTAGGCCCAGCCACAGTTCCAAAACAGCATCCCTGAGACATGGCCCCCACTGCGATGGGTCTGGGCGTGGAGCGGGCCCCTTCTGAACAGCATGTTAGTGTTCGTGCTCGTGGTTAGCTCTCTGCCCCATGCAGCAGCAGCAGCCTCTGGCGTGCCCGCATGCCTCTCCTCGCTGGAGCTCCACACCACCAGCCTAAGGTAGCTCCAGGTGTTATTTGGCAGCCACAAATGAAACTCTTAATTAAAACATCATTTCAAAAATGAACATGGTTAATGATATAGGAAAAGCAATATATACACCTTCATTCACCAATTTTGAAGCAAAAACTTAGAAGAAAAGGAATTCGGAGGCATCATAAACTGAGGCAGCCAGATATAATAAAAACTGCCCGGGGTGGAAGGCCAGAGAGCTGGCCTCTTGTTCCAGCTATGTGGCCTTTGACAATTTTTCTCCCTTCTCTGTGCCTTCCCTTTCTCATCTATTGAATATATGCCGTAATATGTAAGTTATGCTAGAAAACCTCTGAGGTTCCTTCAGCAATAACATTAGAGATTCCAGAACTGCCTTGGTGCCTCTTTCCAATTTTTTTTTTTTAATCAATTCCCGTGCAATACTTGATGAGATTCTCCTAGATGACTCTCACCCCCTGAGGGTCCCTAGTCTTTACTTTCCTCTGAAAGCCTCGGATCAGAACTCTAGAATAAAGCCCCTCTTTGTGTTGTCATTTTCAAAAGCATTTTCAAAAATTTCTCATGAAACCGGCAGTCTCCACCTTCCTGATTCTTACACTGTGAAAGCAACAGTAAATTAGGATGGCCGCCCCAACCTTAATAAGCTTCCATTTCAGCCAAGAGGCTAGACACAGACAGACTCAAGTGTGTGTGCTCCCTGGAGAGCATTTGATACATGGAAAAAAGGAAATGCTGAGTCTATCTCTTGCTAATGGAAAGAGGCCACTTTTGAGCAGACCTTTGATGCAGGCTGTGTGACCAAGCAAAGGACGCAGAACGTAGAAAATCCAGGTTATAGTTGTTTCTACACTGAAGCAAACATATCGGGGAGTTCTCAAAGCAGTTATTTCACAAGAAGTTTTGGGAATTTGGAGCTTGGGAATCATCACTACCTTTTCTCTCTTTTTTTTTTTAAGGATTGTTTTCAAGTGTCCAGAAGTACACATTCAGCACACAAGGCAGGCTAACATTAGAAACCCAGAGCCTTCCTTTGACAAGCCTTGGCTAAGGTTCATTTGCACAATGGGCTGCACAGATACCGATGAAATTGCGGAGGAGAAATGGAGATCATTAAATACTATGAATCTGATGTGTGTGAGTTTCAGAGCAAATGAAGGTTCTCTTTAGACATATCTGTTAGGACTTTACATTTTCAGACAAGATAGGAAGTAAAAGAAAAAACTGAGAAGAACCGAGCCTCAATGTCTATAGATCTTGAAATTAATAACCCATAACTCATATTCCAGTTTGTCCAAAAAGCTTCTAGATTCCACGTTTGTGAATATAAGCATTCAACACTCAAAGACCTAATTTCTATTCATTCATATTGTACAGAAAAAGGCTTGGAAGGGCTCATTTCAAATGAGCGGCATTTGGGGGAGGAGGCTGGGGTGAAGAGAGAAGAAAGGGAATGAAAATGTTCACTTTTTACTTTATCCACTTCTGTGTGTTTTATTTTTTATTACAAATATTTATTCCCTCTAAATGTGTGTGTGTGGGGGGGGGGGGGGCTTGTTGGGTTTTTTTCTCTTTTCGTATCTGGCCAATACAGGGATCCAAACTCATGACCTTAAGGTTATAAGGCTGCACTCTAACCAACTGAGGTAACCGGCCAGTCAATTCCCTTTAAATGTTTTTAAAACATTTAAAAAGCTTCATTCAGCCATGAGACGCCATGTGTGGGAAGAAGGGTTTGGCTAGAACTGCCTCCAGTTCTCACCCAGAGCCTCTGGTCTCTGCTGAAGGCCACCCCTGTAAATGGGTCTCCCCAGCTTCTCTCCCCTCTTTCTGTAGAGATAATTTGTAAGTAAAGTTCCTTTGCCGACCTGCTCTTCAGGTTGAGGTGTGAGTGGGAGGCCAGAAGGGCAGTGTAGATAATGCTCCTGGTGGGCTGGGCAGGGAGCTTGGGGGTAAGAGAGCCAAGGTTGGCTGGTAAGGTCATAGCTGGAGACTCCCACGCCTTCTGTCTTGAACCAGACTCTAGAAGGGGAAGCACATTCAAAGAGAATGAGGCATCATTGGAGAACGAGGCAGGCTCTTGAATATGTCAACCTGGCAGGTCAGTGGGCCGTGAAGCTGGTGAGTGAGAACCCAAGGAATGAGGAGGGGGCCAGGAGGAGAGTGGAGGCAATTGGGCTCTACTAACAGGAGGGCTTCCCCTGCCAAGAGGCCAGGGAAGCTCAGGGTGCAGTGGATTACTTGCTAAGAAATTCCCCAGCATGGAGCACTGAGAGAGGTTCAAGGTGAAGAGAACAAAATAAATCTCTGGCTCCAGCCCCTGGTGACTGTGTGTGACTGAGCAGTCTTCTTGGGGGCCCTGCTGCCCAGCTAATGGATGTTGATGTTACTTTCAGGTGCATTAAATCTCTTTTCTCAATTCTCAGTTAAATTGTGCCCTCCAAGCAATTTTTCATTTGCTGGGAAAGTGGGAACAGAAAGGAATGGAATTTATGTGGTTTAATTTGCATATAATTAACCTGTGCCTTTCTCCCACCCTCCAAATAAAAGTAACATCAGCCATCATTCCACACGCATCTTTGGATGTTTTCAGCCTGTGCATTTTGCATGTACAGATACACACAGAATTCTCATCTGGGTTAGACTTTCCTATGCTTATGCTGCCTTGACAACCTTGCTTCTTGTCAGAGTCCTTCTCTGATACCTTCTTTCTGCTTCCACCATCTTCAGCCTCAAATCCCATATCCAAATATTGAGCCTGGATATTTGAGATAGCTCTGTAACTTGATACCCAATATCCTTTTTTATCTTTTTGATACAGAGATTTCCCATATACTCTCCACCCCCACATGAATAGCCTCCTGCATTATCAACATCCCCCACCAGAGTGGTACATTTGTTACAAGTGATGAACCTACACTGACACATCATTATCACCCAAAGTCCATAATTTACATTAGGGCTCATTCCTGGTGTTATACATTCTGCAGGTTTGGACAAATGTATAATGACATGTATCCACTATCACAGCATCAGACAGAATAGTTTCACTGCCCTAAAAATTCTCTGTTCTCTGCCTATTCATCTCTCCATCTTTCTCGCCTAACCCCTGCAAACACTGATATTTTTACTTTCTCCATAGTTTTGCTTTTTCCAGAATGTCATATAGTTGGAATGATATAATATGTAGCCTTTTCAGATTGGCTTCTTAAGCTTAGTAATATGTACTTAGGGTTCTTCCATGTCTTTTAATGTTTTGACAGCTCATTTCTTCTTAGCACTGAATAACATTCCATTCTCTGGTGTACCATAGTTTATTCTATATTCTATATTCTATATTCTATAAGTGGATATTATTATATCCATTTACCTACTGAAGAACATCTTGGTTGTTTCCAAGTTTTGGCAATTATGAATAAAGCTGCTATAAACATCTATGTGCAGATATTTATGTAGAAATCAGTTTTCAATTCTTTTGGGTAGATGCCAAGTTGCATGATTGCTGGATTGTATAGTAAGAGAACATTTAATTTTGTAAGAAACTACTAAACTGTCTTCCGAAGTAGCTCTACCATTTTGCATTCCTACCACCAAAGAATAATAGTTCTGGTTCCTCCACATCCTTGTCAGCATTTAGTGTTGCCAGTGTTCTGGATTTTGGCCATCCTAATGGGTGTGTATCTTATTGTTTTAATTGGCAGTTCCCTACTGACGTGTAATGTTGAACATATTTCGTATGCTTATTTGCCATTCATATATCTTTGGTGAAATGTCTGCTAAGGTCTTAGGCCCATTTTTTCATTGAATTATTTGTTTTCTTGTTGATTTTTAGCAGAACTTTGTATATTTTGTATAACAACCCTTTATCAGATGTGTGTTTTGCAAATATTTTCTCCCAGTCTATGGCTTGTCTTTTCATTCTCTTGACAGTGTCATTCTCAGAGCAGAAAATTTTAATTTTGATGAAGTCCAGCTTCTCAATTCTTTCTTATGTTGTATCCGTTTAAAACTTGAATCTGAGGTTACCAACCTTCTACTTCAACAACCTGTCTGAAACAACTACGGAAGCAGTGAGCACATGGCTGTTGACCTCATCAGTGTCGTCAAATCAATGACACTGACCATCCTTCTTCCTGGGTTTGGGTGGACTTGGGGACTTTTAGATAGTCTCTGATATAAACTCATAAAGTCCTTGCATAGAACACCTACCTCTGACTTCTACCTCATAAGGGAGACAAGCAAAAACTGAGCAAGTGCTTTATATCCTTCTTCCTGGGTTTGGGTGGACTTGGGGACTTTTAGATAGTCTCTGATATAAACTCATCAAGTCCTTGCATAGAACACCTACCTCTGACTTCTACCTCATAAGGGAGACAAGCAAAAACTGAGCAAGTGCTTTATGTCCTGCATTACCTCCATGAAACCCTTACGGATCCTGAGGACCAGATGCCCTGACAAGGACTCAGACACAGACGTTTGCTGCCCAGGATGACGGGAGGAATTTAACTTTTGTGAGGAGTTGGTTCTCAACCCTACCCCATCCTGCCAAGTTCCCAGTCCCATTTCTGCCCTGTCTCTCTCTGCCATACCCCATCCAAGCAGCAATTTAACCACAAACAGACTTGAAAACTAACTATAAAACATCAGAGTCAGCAAGGTCTTCAGACCTCCCCCAACCCAGCATCATTGTCTCGGGTGACCAACCTCATGGTTCATCCATTCACCCAGATAAAACCTGGAACATCGTACCCTGGTTGAATAGGTGATAAAGAATGATTTCCAGGTCCGGCCCGGTGGCGCACTGCTACAGTGTGCCGCTTGGGAGCGCGGTGGCACTCCCGCTGAGAGTTCGGATCCCACATACAGACCGGTTCCCACTCACTGGCTGAGCAAGGTGTGGGCGCAGCACCGAGGGTTGCGATCCCGTTGCCGGTCCTGGTCCGGTACGGGCGCGACACTGAGGGTTGCGATCCGTTGCCGGACACGAAAAAAGACAAAAAGGAAAAAAAAAAAAAGAATGATTTCCACCACCACCACCACCACCACCACCACCCCCCCGCTCCCCTTTCTTGTGTCTCTCAGGAAGCTGAGCTAATTCAAAAATAAAAGTTGCCAGCTGGTAAATATCTTGGAACTGTGCTTTGAAGCTGAGGTAATAAGCTTTTTGAACACACTGCGAAATAAAGGACAAGGGTCAAATTCAAAAAGACTTCTGTACAGATTTTGTCTTATCATTTCATGCCATGGTTTTCACATCAGATGTCTAACAGCTCATCAATCTGATTACAGTACCATTACTCCCACATCCAAACTTGATTGGCCACTCTGGTCTCATTTCTTACGAAGATTAATTTTAGATTTTTCTAAATTAATCTTAAATAAGGATTAAATGTCAACCAAAATGTAGTACATGAAAAGTGTTGTTAACATTATTATAATAAAAATGTATGCTCCCTTCACATTAAAGCATATAACACATTTGCCTACAATGTGTGATTGAAACCCTTTTCTTCCCAACCTTTAAAAAAAAAAAAAAGCAAAATGTGCTGATGCTGAATATGAATGGAACATTCTGTCAAGAGTTTTTTTGCAAATGCTGCTCCACTTCATGCAAAATCAAATTTATCTCCACTGGATTAATTGGTTCAGGTCCACACAGTTGATAAAGATGGGATGTTAAATCCCTTTGAGAAATGATAACTTTTTGGAAATATCCATTGGATTCCCACACTCTTTTATTTGAACAGTCAAATGCCCTTTATGAATCAGCAATGAGATTTGACAGAACTGATTTTCCTGGAATTATATGTGATGTTCTATCTTTAACCAGAAGCTTAAAAAGTGTGATGAGATCAATGCTTTAAATTAAGTCTGCCTAAGACCTCAAGAAAAAGTACTCATCAAAGGAACCAATGAAATTGCAAAGATGAGGAGCAGATTGAAGAAATCCTGGCTAAAATTCCTAATAGACAGTAGTTGCCCTGTTATTCCTCTTTGCCATGAAAGTCAGGTGTTTATGTGATGGCTTAAAAAAGGAAAAGAAAAGAAATGACAAACACATACTTCCATGTGATCAGCCAGAGACTAGAGGAAATCCCGAGTTGCTGACACTGAAGCTAACCTAAGCTTTTACATTCTGATCCATTTCTAGAAGTGAAACCTCAAAGGCAAAGCCTGGGGTTTTATCTGACAGACAGAAAAATGAATTAGAAACATCTTCAATTTACATTTTGGAAAATTAAGGAAAGTATCAAAGAAAAAATTAAAGCCATTATAACCCAGGAACCTAGAAATAACTTCCAGGTGCAGATTTTTAAAACAGGTAAAGATAAAGGGGATAGAGAGTGACAGGGGTAAATCACCTATCAGTTTTCTGTGGCTACCATAACAAATGACCACAAACTTGGTGGCTTAAAATAACAGAAATTTATTCTCCCAGAGATCTGGAGACCAGAAGTCCAAAAATCAAAGTCTCAGTAGGGCTGTGCTCCCTCCAGAGGGTTAGGAGAGAATCCTTCCTTGCCTCTCCCACTTCTGGTGGCTGTGGTGGTCCTTGTCCATCTTGTAATGGCTTCGCTCCAGTCTCTTTCTTCATCTTCACGTGGCCTTCTCTTCTGTCCCCCTCAGTCATTCTCTTATAAGGATGCTTGTCATTTGATGTAAGGCTTACCCAAATAATCCAGAATGATCTCATCTCAAAATCCTTAACCATTATATCTGCATGGACCCTTTTCCCAAATAAGGTCACAATCACAGGTTCTGGGGATTAGGGTGCTGACATACCTTTTCGGAGGGCACTATTCAGCACACTACAGCTGCTGTTACCATTCCTTATGAGGTGTTCAGGAAAGCACGCCCCAATAAAAGGACATCTGAGCAGAGACCTGACTAAAATGGGGAGCATATGGGACACCTGGGCAAGTGCTCAGAGAGAAGAGCAAGTCCCAGGGCCCTGAGGCAGGAGGGGGCCCCACATATCTGGGTAACAGTGAGGAAGCCGTGTGGTTGGAGTGGCAGGAACAAGAGGAGAGTATATCAGGAGAGGTCAATTGTGATGAATGACCTTGTTGCCTTGAATGACAGCGAAATGTCCTCTCTCTGAAGGTTACAAGCTATTTCCATGTGTGGCCCACAAGAGGTCCATGGATATAATGCTTGCTGGTGTGAGCCACACGGGAGAGCACACTGCCAAGTTTCATCAAATATCCCAAGAACATTTGGGCAGAGTGAACTTTATTATCAAAAGATAAGTTCTAATCTACAACTATATTCCTGCTGTTTTATAAATTGACACCTCTGAAAGAATTTGCCTGACCCATATGTCTGAGCTAAATGGTCTCCTTCTGTGTTTTCCTAGACACTTCACACGTGGTAGCCCCACTCGTCACGATGTGCTGTGTCAGCTTGCCACGGTGTGTCTCCCATCCTAATCTCCACACTTTGTGAGGACAGGAACTAATTCATTTTTATATTCCCCACACCTATACAGGGTCTGGCATACAACAGGCAAGCAGTTAATGCCGCTGAGTGAATGAATGAATGAATGAATGAATGAATGAATGAATGAATGAATAGTGACAGTCTCATTTCACTCATTGGAATGTTACCCAATCACACTCCAAAGAAACTTTCAGCACTGAAGGGTTTATTTTAACCTGGGAGTAAGTGTAACTAAGAATACATTTATTCTGATACTTGGAGATGGAATAAAAGACAGCTTTGCTTCCTATTAATTATCACAATCAGGGCACTAGGAGGCGGGAGGCCTAGATTCTAGCTCTATCTTTGTCATTAGCTGTGTGACTTCAGGCAACTCACTTAACCTCTCTGAGTTCTGCCCCTCCTTGCCATCTCTCCCCATAATAAGAGGAGACTGGACCTGATGAAATATAAGGTCCTTTTTCACTCTAAATGTTTCAGGCCTCTTTGGTTCCCCGTACTGGCCAGCCACCAAAATAAATAAATAAAAATAAAAATAAATGCTACAGGACTTACATGAAGTCCTAGAAGGTAACCTGGCATTGCAATTACTTATTTAAATTCAAAACTTGCTCTGATGGTAAGTCTGTGCTCTGGCCAGTGATCTCAGCCAACCGTCCTCAACAATCCAGGCCCTTTCTGAACATCCAAATTGAGTTTGAGAACCTACTCTGTGATTTTCTTTGCTCATTAAATCTCATTTGGTTGTGCTAAAGCCCTG